>NC_069733.1:12576009-12663509 GCF_027358585.1 Pangasianodon hypophthalmus | reverse complement strand
GAGCATTAAAACAGTTTAAAATGGTTAAAATGTACATAAATAACCAAATTGGGTTGATGTAGACTAGTTACATAAAAAGCAATATATGTGGTGTGTTAAAACAGTATAAATTATTAAATGATTAATAATTAAAATTTTATTTTATGTTGCATTAAAACTGTTTAAAATGGTTTAAAAAAAAAGAACAAAAATACCTGGGTTTATATAAACTAGTTACATAAGAATATATGTGTTATGTTGAGTTAAAACATTTTAAAATTGTAAAGAAAAAGGGTTTCAACAAATACTTAAATACTAGGTTTTATGTAAACTTGTTACATATAAAATAATATTTTATGGAGAGTTAAAACATGTTAAAAATGGTTAAACCAGGATTTTAAATGACTTGAGTTTATGTAAATTAGTTACATAAAAATATGCTTTTTAGTACATAAACAAACATACATGGGTTTATGTTGACTAGTTAAGTAAATCCTGTAAACATGGCAAACACTGGCACTGGCTTTGGAAAGGAATTTCTTGTTAGAAGAGGAAATGTTTACATATAAAGAAACTTGACTGGTTTCTCTTTTGTTAGGATTAATTGTATTATATTTATACTTTATTATATTTACATTGTGATTTTTGTGATTTATTTATTTATTTATTTATTTTACTGTGAAGTGCTTCAGTTAAAAAAAGTAAAGTTCACTAGTTCTACAGTACAGAGTCCCGGGTTTATATAAGCAGACTAAATGGGATCTGATGAAGGCAGGTGCAGTTCCGCAGTTTGGCCAGCAGGCGCCGCTGTTGCCGGTGTTTTGGCCGACAGACAGGCGGCAGTGTGGAAGCGCTGAGCGCTGATACGGAGTAGTGGAGCTGGGATGAGGAGTCTGTGTTGTTGGGATGCCGAGGATTAAATATGGCCACTAGCTGATTTCACTCCAAAACAGTAGCCACTACACCAAGCGCTGTGCTCATTATGCGTCAAATATGGATGGAAAACGGAAAAGGAGGTTGTCATTAATATAGTGAAGTGAGATCCAGTCCGTTAAACGCCCGGTTTTCACCGACCTCAGCCTCGGCGTTAGCGGTAAGTTGTTCATTGATAGCGCGAGCCGCTGGTCTGAGTAACGTTAACGTTAACGCTAGCGGAGTGCTAACGAGCCAGCTTCCACTCCGCCGCCTCAAGCAGCTTGTGTGTGTGTGTGTGTGTGTGTGTTGATATTTAAATAACTTTAACTTGGTGTGTTATAAAAGGCTGTTGTTGTTGCTGGCTGTTCACGGGAATACAGCTTCCATGGTAGAAGTGTTTGGCTAGCCTGCTAATGCTAACGCTAGCTTAGCAGCTTGTGCGCAGAGGGAACAGCCGTACAGGGGGATGTAGCTACTTATGGCTGTTTACTGGTACACTGATTATTTTACACGGTAAATAATATAACAGGGTAACTAACAGCTCTTGAATATGGTTTATACGCGTGCTGTCTGAAGCCTCAGTGCGCTTAATTGAACAGAAACTAGCGTTAGCTGGCTGTAAGTGATTTCTGGTGCTAATTGTGTAGCCACCACCTTTCCTACTCTCAGTGCAGGATGTGTGAACACTGTGTCCTTTACCTGACCATATTAACGGCTTATCTCTAAACACTGACTAGCTGAGAGCTTTCAGTGAAATATTATACATTTCTAGTTGGTTAAATGTTAGATATATAGATACATGTATGTGCAGAAAAATGAAATTTATTCGCTCTCCCACTTACAGTAAGGGCCCTAATGTCATATTTCTTGTCTGTCTTTACTGGAATACTGAGTTAGTGCTCGCTATAAAGCTGAAGAAAATTGTTATATTTGTGTTAGTGTATTCTCTCCTCGTTAAACAGCTGTTTATGTGTGTTTATGAGTGAGCGAGAGAGAATCAAAATACAGCTGCTCACACCGAGTAAAACTTAAGGGATGTGCAAGTCATTGGGAGAATCTCAAATGGCTCGCTGATTCCTAGCTAAGTGCACTACATCCGATCTGAAATAATGGGTCCTCCACCCTAGCTCGCGCCCTGTCTGACCAATAGGGAGCCGTTTGGAAGTTAGCCATCGAACCGAATCGGTACAGAATCATAACACTGGCACGCGACCAGTAAAGAGCAGGTCATGACCTGAGAGAGAGAGAGAGAAATAAACACATAGGGGTTGGGGAGAGAGACAGACATACAGACAGAGGGAGAGAGAGAGAGATAAAGACATAGGGGTTGGGGAGAGAGACAGAGAGAGAGAGATAAAGACATAGGGGTTGGGGAGAGAGACAGAGAGAGAGAGATAAAGACATAGGGGTTGGGGAGAGAGACAGACAGAGAGAGAGATAAAGACATAGGGGTTGGGGAGAGAGACAGAGAGAGAGAGATAAAGACATAGGGGTTGGGGAGAGAGACAGAGAGAGAGAGATAAAGACATAGGGGTTGGGGAGAGAGACAGACAGAGAGAGAGATAAAGACATAGGGGTTGGGGAGAGAGACAGACAGATGGACAGAGAGAGAGATAAAGACATAGGGGTTGGGGAGAGAGAGAGGATGAGAGAGAGACTGTACACCTTTATTATGTCTCTCTCTCTCTATCTCTCTCTCTCTCTCTCTCTCTCTCTGACACACACACACTTATAACATCAGTGTTTATCATTAAATCTGGTGCTGGTGTACAAGTCATCATTTAAAGTCCATCATTTAAAAGCGACACTCATTTAAAGTGTCACCTAAGCCCTGTTTTGATGGGATTCAATTTCAACTGGGTCCTGGAGTAATTTCCTCTTTTACAGGTGAATCTCTGTGATTTTATTTCCGTCCTGATCAGCCGTAGCCCTATTCGGATTGGATCCGTTTATCAGCGTGACGTCTGTGATAAATTATTGTACAAGTCTCCTCAGTGATAAAACTCTCACATCTGGACAGCAATAAAATGAACACAGGAGGAGCGACTTTCTAGTGTGTTGTATTTTCTATGAACCTGGATGTTTGTGTCCCGTGGTCATATGGGTTCTGTTCACACCTGTTCACACCTGGTATTAGCATCCATCTATTAAAATCCGATCACAAGTGGACAGCTGAGACACAGAGCCGTTCACACTTGGCATTATGAATGCCTCTCCTGTGACCACTTGCTTTCAGATTTCATGCATCATTTCCACCGGAGGAAGGGTGTTACACACGTTTATTACGGCACCCTTCCGCTGTATTTTGTTTTCACGTTGAAATGTCTTGCGAATCCTGTTTCATGTGCATGTACAGGTTTTTCATATGCTTTGCTCACGTGGTCTGGTAATAAAACTTATAAATGAATGGCAGATGAGACAAAGAAAGAAGCTAAAAAGCAGCTGTTTTCATTTCTGCTATTTTAGTCACAAGACCACGGAGAATGCAATGGTGCGCGCTAGAAGTGGATAACGGAGAGTTATCAGTTCAACGCCATTTCCAAACAGTCTCGCAGTGATTATAGTTTCCAGTTACGGCAATGATGCAATTGATTAGGCTGTCTGTGACGCATTGAGACACGTTCACATTTGCGCTATAAATGTGATGTGGTCATATGCATCCCAGACCACCACCCGTTGTGATACGAGTGATCGGATCACAGTGCGTCTCTGAGACACGTTTGCCCCGTTAACACCTGCACTTAGCACTGACCACTTGTGATCAGATCTCCCAGGACACATGTTAATGCCAGGTGTGAACGGGGCCCATCACACTCCTTTCACAACATGGCGTCCAAGCAGTCAAAGAGTCACTGGAGTAGAGAAGAGATGCTGGCTCTTATTTCACTTGTAAAATACAATAAAATGATAATCACAAAGTATACAACAAGCATCCATTTAGTAGCAGCAAAGTTGCAACAGTCAGACATCTTTTTTTTCCTAATGCGAGGCAGCATCTGCATAGAAAATCACTGATGTTTATCCAGGACAAAATTATCAAATGACTGCTCATTTTGGCAAAAAACAGTCAGTAATTCAGCCTGTAATTTTCTCACTGAAGGACGGAGAAAAACATGGACATAGCCGATCCAGACGGGAATAAAATCACAAAGTAGCACCTGTACAATTAAATTACCTCAGGACCCCATGTGCATTTAATCCCACCTGAATAGAGTTTTATCTACTGTTTGGGTAATCTACTGATTATCTAGATGTCACACTAGAAATGATGATGTTTGACCTCTGCATCTTGCTGTATTTAGTCTCATAGCATGCTTATCAGTGACCATAACCCAGATATTAGACACTTCCCAAGTCATGAGATGTAAAATGGAAGCTTTAGAAGAGGCACTCAAGCATATACTTCATCTTAGTGGTAAAAACCTCGACTACACATGCTACCTGGGAAAGCATTTTCAGGTGAAAAAAAAATCATTAGGAAACGTGAGATCCCACAGGCTGATTAAAGGAGCCACTATAATGGGAGCTACAGGTATAAAGCATTACTTTATATTCATGTATGCACAATATGAACTATTAGTCTTCTATAAATAATAACTGTTTGTATCACTGCCAGTTCCTTAAGTATCTAATGTTAAATGCTGATAAATTAATACTTTATCTGGTTTAATTGTTTATATTCAAACTGCTAATCATTTAGACATTGAAGGAACTGAACGTGACATTGAAGGAATCATGTGACGCAAACATCCGGGTTTGTAGAATATACAAACCAGCAGAAAGTCGCTCATTGTGGGGTCATTTTGTTGCTGTCCGGATTTGAGAGTTTTATCACCGAGGAGACGTGTAAAAAAAATGTATTACAGATGTCCGCTTGATAAGTGAATCCAATCCGAATACAGCTCTTGCCATTGTTTGTCAGTGACTCCTGAATAAACCACTCATTATACCACAGCACTGTTGGATTCCTGATTGTGACAGTAGTCCCTGCTGTGATTCAAATCTAAAACATGTCATCTGTACTAATCAATAAGATGTTATCGTTTCTATAGTAACAGCTCATTCACATGGGCTTGTACGATGAAATTTTTTTTACACGCCACATAATCTCAAGTTTTCCTAAATGTGAAAGTCCTCAGGACAGACGAGTTGATGCTTTGTGTTTTCTCAGTAACATGACTTTGTCTTAACTTCTAGAGAGAGAAAAAAACAGAGACTGGTGAAGTAATGACTGTTTATATCTGTTATAACAGGAACTCACTTGTCTCTCCGACTTTCCAACTCAACTGAAAGACAGCAGCACACTGATTGTCTAAAAGTAACTGATATTTATGAATTTATTTGGAACTTAATATATAAGAAATAAAATGCGAAAAAATTACTATTAAACTGTCCATCTTTAGACTAGTCTTTATTCATGGCATACATCCTACAGGCTTTAAGGAAGTCTTTTTTTTTTTTTTTTTTAAAGACAAATTATAGACTTTTATTGATTATGAAAATGAATTATATTTACAGTATGCCATAGCATTGTTGAATTTTATAATCTGATTAGTCAGAAGGTGTTGATTAATTGT
Source organism: Pangasianodon hypophthalmus (assembly GCF_027358585.1). Classification (NCBI taxonomy): domain Eukaryota; kingdom Metazoa; phylum Chordata; class Actinopteri; order Siluriformes; family Pangasiidae; genus Pangasianodon; species Pangasianodon hypophthalmus. The sequence goes on along the minus strand of NC_069733.1, from coordinate 12,658,038 downwards.
CCTTCACAGTAGCCCTGACAATAGTTCCAGCTGTAATTCAAATGGCAGGTTTATATTCTAACCTGTCACTGTTCCTGTAGTAACAGCTCATTCACAAGGATGAAAATGTGAAAATGTGTTATTTAACAAAGAAGAAATATATCTCTTAAATATATATCATTGGTATGGTGAAGCTTTTTGTAAATTGTCTTATTAGCATAAAACGACAGGGGAACAATAGTTTATTGCTGTTATAATGTAAATGATAAAATGATCTAACTTGTTTCAAGGACATTTCACAACATTAATATAATTATAAATGGATAAAAATGTTATTCTTAAAAAAATAATAGTTGTAATTGTTGGCAAGTTACTGTGGCGTTAGAATTGTGGGCCTATACTGTGGTGTAAGAGAAAAAAAAAACACTTCGGGATGTGGTGTTATAGGAAAGTAATCAACTTTGGGGTGGTAACTGTAACTTTGCTTTGCACTGGAGTGCACCACCCTGATGTTGATTATTTTCCTATAACAGCATGTCCCCAAGTGGTTTATTCCCTATATATCAACTACAGTTGGAGTCCACAACTGGCAATGACACTAGAGCTGTGTCTCAAACCTTATACTTATGCACTACTCTAGACAGTTGTTACGATTAGTGTTTGGATTTAAAAGAAACTTCATGTAGATTTCAAACCTTAAAAGATGTCTTTGTGTCTTTCTTGTTAACGTACTGGCCTTTTTTTCACACATACGCCTTCCTGATAATTCCCAGGAATTATACTAGTCTCATCTCAGTCTTTTTTGTATTTGAATTCTGGCCACCCTTCCTGATTAATACCAGTTCAATTCCTGTGTGTGTAGAAAGGAGATGTGGATGCTTCATATTGCCTCCCGCAGCTTCCATTCAGCACGAGGTTGCAGAGGTAGGCAGTATTTTGGGGTCGTGTTTGTGCTAAGTGTACTAAACACAAAAGCAGACTGAAGAATCACTTCCTTCTTTCCATCTATGCTTTCAGTAGTCACTGTTCTGGTGTGTTTTCAGATCTCAGTACTTTGCTCTGTGCATGTGAGTTACAGTATAAACTGCATCACTGTCAGGGTTAATGAACTGAATAGAGTTTGAGTTATTTCCATTTTGAAAACTCACGTCCTGAAATCTCAGACCAGGTTGCTTATAAGGATGGATAAATAATGGCATCTGCTTTATAGCTGCTTTATGGATCTCAGAAGGTGATATCGTTCTTTTACAATGCAAGCATCCACTTGAATGTTGGTTTTCTTAATGAATGCTTGGCAGTGAGGGTTGTTTTTTTTTTTTTCTTTCCTCCCCAGCCCTGTGTAGGAAGTTCACTTCTCGCTTCTGGTTTCTGTAACAGTGCTTTACTATGAAAATGGCTTTGGTTCATATGGTCATCCTGCTGATTCAGATTTTTATATAAGCAGTTATTTATTTTTGGCTAAAATGACATGACTGGGTGTGTGTGTGAGAGAGAGAGATCGAGCGTATTTTGGTGAATTGTTAAAGATAGTCCTCGCTGCAGAACCATCCACCGCTTCTAACCCAAAACAGCACACTTCTCCAGCCTGAAACACACTGTGAGTTGTCTCCACTGCTTGGATTTTTCGCTCGATTTTGTCCAGGTGGCAGGAGCTAGAACAGGTCTGACTCTACCCCATGGACTTTTTTTCTGCAGTGAGGGGTACTTGAATTATTGGGCCTATTACTCTCGTATGTAAGGAATAAATAAAGACAGGACATGCTGTTATAGGAAAATAATCCGCGACTGCATGGCGTGATGCATGTAGATGTGAAGCAGAGTTATTGTTCACGATTCACCAAAGAAATCGCTCCCCTTCAACTTGGAATTCCTACTCGTAAACTTGGGAGGGTCTCCTCAGCCACGAGTTCAGCAAGTGACATCAAATCAACATGTCCACGTACAGCATGAACAGTAAATATAATAGCACTGCTTACTTCTAAATGAGTTATACAGTACATACAAGTATTTACGTTAGATAAATCAACATACGGACATATTCGCTTGTTAAATCCATAACAGTGACTATACAGATCACTGTTTTGAGGGGTAAATATACATCACTCGTCACAGTTAGCTGGCTAACTTGTTGCTAACAAAAGACGAGCATGGTGGAATCCATGGTAGGAAACCATGTAGAAAATGTGTTTCTGAGTTCTGGCTTCCACTTCCAAGTGAAAAGCACCAGTATATCATAATGAAATTTCTTTTCTTTTAATTTTTTTTATTTTAATTTATTAGCGTTAGATTGTGTGGAGCGTTTGCCATGCAAGTGCCTGTGAATGAGCTGTTACTATAGAAACAATAATGTCTAAGAATGAGCGCATTAATATGAACTTCTCATTTCAATCACAGCTGAAAGTACTATCAGAGGTGTGTTGAGACAGAAAATTGATCCACATTTGAGAATTGAACAGAACTGTGGTACAAAAAATCAGGTTTTGTACTGCTTTTGAGAATTAAAATAAATAGAGGAAGCTATGATGATCAGACACAATAGGGCGAGTTTAAAAAATCTGTATGCTCTTTTCAGTGGAGTGTGTCTCTTTGCTCCCCCGCCACGGCACCCAGATGGTATCTCCTGGTGTGAAAGAAGCGCCCCTCCCATTATCCACCCGCGTGGTACAGCTGGTGACAGGGGGGCATCAGCTGTGCCAGTCCCTGCAGGCTGGCACCCGAGTCGCCTGGCAGTGCCAATAAAACTCCTCGCTCGCCGCTCGCGCCCATAACGCCTCATAAACGCTGAGCTGTCTTCCTGTACGGAAAAATAAGGATCGTTATCTCCCCGGTTCCTTTCGGATTGCCTTTCCATCGATGATACCAAGGGATGCTGGCAGAGCAGCGGGAGAGCAGTAGGTATGGAAAACACATTCTCCATGGTGACAAGCAGGTTTGTTTACACGCCTTTTTGGTGCGGTTTGATCTGCTGCCATGGTGGTCTCGAAATAGCTGCTTCCTTACAGCCTGCTGGTGTCTCTGACCAACGTTTTCTTTCAGCCACAGACAGAAAATTTGGTTCTGTGCATTGTTCATCATTTGAGATATGACAAGATGAATGTCTACAGTGCAAGGATGGTGCTTTGTTTTATTCAGATATCATGATTTTGGAATATTAGACAGCACTGGGAAGAATGGATTGATGTGATAAGCCTTGTTTACATGGTTTTAGTGAAATAGGAAACAGTTGTTCTTGATAAGGGTTTTATTGGAAGAACTGGTTTCCTGTTTAGACCCTGAATACATGGATAATACACTGGATATGCTGTATTAATTTTCTAAGCATGTATTGAGACACTTTATTTCTTCAATAGTGCGATTGATTTTCTAAGGTAGAATTATGGAGATGGTAAATATGTTGTTAGTGATTGTGGATATTTTGCATGTGAGTCTTAGTGCTATGGGCATTCGAAATGTGTTCTGTTTTTTAAGTCAGTATTTGTAGTTTATTTCAGACGCTGTTGGTTTGCTTGGAAACATCTGACATTTTAACTTGACTAGACTCAGATAGAACAAATGCTTGATAACATTTTTTTTGTGTTTGTTTGTTTGTTTGTTTGTTTTAACTGAATGAGTCAAAATATTATGGTCCAGTGACTACTAGAATTTGAGTAAACCAAAACATTGCTTCTGTTTGTATGGACAATGATGAATTTAGCTTTATCAGGCATCCGGTTTTGTTTCAGCTTCCTTTTTTTTGCATTTGGAAATGATGGAAACGTTGAGTCTAGGTTCTCTGTTTTGTCACACATGAAGTCAGGTTTCTCCGATTACATCATGCAAAGCTCACAAACTCTTTTAATCCTCTAAGCAGCTTTTTTGTTTTTTGTTTTTTTTTTACATTTGCATCACACCAGTTGTTTAAAAAATAGCAGTAAAGAATAAAGGCCTTAACCACAGTTTACTGGAGTTAACATTCAACAGTCATGCAGTTAGAATTGCATAAAATTTAACACACAACAATTAAGTTCCATTTCTTTTTTTGGTTGGTCATGGATGCACTGTGTTGTAAAATGTATAGTCTGATAACTAATATTCTCAGGCAGTGATTCTACATTTTTGTCCATTTTTTTTTGTAGGTAGCGCACAAACCCTCCACCGTTTTCTGCATTTTAACCTCAGAGAACGCTGCTGTGAGCTATAAGGCTAAAAAACATGCCTTAGTCTCCTCCGCCCATATTTTCCACCCGATTTTAATGCTATAATAGTAATTCCAGACCTCTAGTCAGGAAAACCAAAGAAAACCCTCGATCAGCATGGAAGAGAACATGGAGGTGTCTGTGTTTTTTCCCCAATTTCTAGCTCAAATTCCACATCTGAGGAAAGTTGAATGCAGCATAACAAACACCTCTGGAAGCCCCGCCCCCTTCTCTCATCCTTCACATTGGTAATCATTTGGCCCCACTCCATTTTCCTGCTTGATGTGACTTTGCTTTCTGTCAAGGTAAATGGAGTTCATTAATATGAAATAAAATCCATTAATATATGTCAATTCTAGCTAACATTGATTAAGTATATAATTTATTAGGAATGCACTGAAATTTTTTGGCTAGAAATTTCACCTGAAAGCGGGAGATAAAATGGCCAAATGTTGTGAAAGGTGTCCAAAAAAACAGCGTCAAAGAAGTGTCAGATGTTACACTATACAAATGATTTTAATGGTAAAAGCACTGCTAGCGCTCCAGTGCTGGTCAGCGGCAACACATTCAAACAGCAGTCAAGCCTTATTCTGTAGAAACTGCAGTGCTTGTAGACTGTATGTCCAAAGGTTTGTGGACACCTGTCCATCACACCAGTACGCACTTTTCGATCATCCCATTCCAGATTTAGCCCTTCTCTTTGCTGTTGTAATAACCTCCACTCTTCTGGAAAGCTTGTACTCTAGATTTTGGAGCGTGGCTGTGGGGATTTGTGTTCATTCAGCCACTAGAGCATTAGTGAGGTCAGGTGCTGATGTTAGTTGAGGAGACCTGGAGTGCAGTCGGTGTTCCAGTTCATCGCAAAGGTGTTCAGTGGGGTTGAAGTCAGGGCTCTGTGCAGGACACATGAATTCTTCCACTCCAACCTTGGTGAACCATGTGTCCATGGACCTGGCTTTATGCACAGGGGCATTGTCATGCTGCAACAGGTTTGGGCCGCTTAGTTCCGGTGAAGACTCTCACATGGGTGTCGTGATCAGATGTCTACACACTTTGGGCCATACAGTGCATATACACGGGATCTTATGGTAACCAGCAGGTGTTTGGGGAGAAGGAAAGCTGCCACTTGAATGTTTTAGTTAAGCTGTAGACACTAGAAAAGCTTACATGCACACTTTGTTAATCACTGTTCTGTCATTTTCTTTTAACACCATGTGCTTTATTCCTTACATAAAAAAAATTAAGAGTTGTTAGTTGTCATGGTTACTAAACCAATAAGATTTTCCACTTAAGATGTTTCTGTGATATAGCCCCTAAACTATTTAAAACCGTTTTGGGGTGTTTGAGGAAATTAGACCCCATAGACTTCCTTCCCATAGATCTCATAAACTTCTGTGAGGCATAAAAATGACTGAATGCTTTTTTTTTTGGTCCTAAACATGGTCCTAAACAGTTGGGCTAATAGTATCACTTTATATTGAGATTTGATATAGAAAAGTCTGGAGGCTGCTTTGTCAAGTACAAAAACCACTTCCCTTTAAAGATACCTGCAACACTGAAAAACTCGTTTAACCAATTTATCCAGCTCCGTATACTCTGGTTCAAATGGTAACAGATTAATCTACATTGTTACCACAGTGTATAATCACAGTTTTTGTTTTGCTGCTGACTTTTTAAAATTACAAAATGAATTTCTGTCCGTTACAGTCTACGTACTTATGTCTTAGGTTATAAGACAAATGTTGTATTATATGTTGTATTATATGTGTTATTATATGACACTTTTGTGCTGCACTGTTCTGTATTTCACTCGGTTTCGTCGCTGATTCCACATCCCTGAGTGTTGCTGATGCATGAATAAGTTTTCTGTCATTCATACAGGTTCATGTATTCAACTAGTAAAAGTGTTTCATGATGATGGCCAGACTCTATCCTCAGTTTGTGGAGTTTAGATGATGGCGAGTGTAGTCATTGCGAAATATATAAACCAACTGGAGTGCATTGATATCTTGAAAGAAAGATTTTCTTCTTCTTTTTCCGCTTGTGGAACAGAACCTGCTTATATCACAGGAAACTATGAACATACAACTGATAGTCAGAAAATGTAATATACTTGTCCCAGGGCCCAAAAGAAGCACCTTAAAACCATTTTTACAATTCTGAAAATGCTTTTTCATGTTTAGAGTCAGAATACTTCTTTGGGCTCCTTCCAGTCCTCAGTGCCTCTGGCAAATCTTAGTAGTTCTTTTAGCCACCAGATGTTTCAGATGAGGGGTTAGTCACTTTACACCACGTTCCTCCCGACTCAGCAAACAGACATACCCTACTTAACCCACATGCACTTAGCCGCCTTAGCAGATGATGGAAACCCTCCTGTTGTTTCTATTGTAACACCCAAGACACAGCCTTGCTTGTGTAGTCCTTACTGCTGGATTAATGATTTCATTGTTTAGAGAGAGAAAGACAGTGTGTGTGTGTGTGTGTGTGTAGGAATCAGCTGCTGCTGACAAAGGAAGATTTTTAATATTAAAAACTATACTTATTAACATTACATTGCATTTTTATATACTTTTTTGGAAAAAAAATTATTAAATATAGAATAAATTGAATGGACTTTGCAGAGCTGTCTAGCTCCATATTTGGCCCAGACGAAATAAAAAATTTCAGAAATGTTTTTGTCTAGATTACAGAGTTATTATGGATCTGTGAGGAAATGGCTTACATGCCTTTGGCTTCTTGAGTGTTTATGATACTTTTTGCCAAAGACTAGTTTGTTACGTGTTTTTGCTTTTCATATTGCTTCAATTTTCGCCCTAATCTGTACTTCAGTGAATTCATTCTTATTTGAAGGGTCATTAGAATTATATATACTTCTTTTTTTTTTTCTTTTTTTTTTCCCCTATTTTCTACCTAATTTGGTCCTGGTCAGTTCTGCCCCACCAGTCAGCTCTCCCCTATCATACGACAACAGGGGGAAGGCTAAAACATGGCTCCTCTGAGACACGTGAAGTCAGCCAACAAAATCTTTCCTAACTACTGCTCATGCTGTGTCAGAAGGCAGCATAACTCACTCTGAGTAAAACACTATCCGCCCTCTTCTGCATACATGAGCTCACAGACACCAACGATTGGCTAGCGTTTGCTGTGATTGACAGGGGAGATAGAGTTCACCTTTCCTCCCACCCAGAGAGCACAACCAATTTTGCTGTCTTGGACTTGCAGAAAAATATATATACTTCTAAAATTGCATGTAGAACATAAGTTGGCTTTTTGGCTTTTTTGGTTTGTGTTGTCCTTAGATAGAGCTTGGCCACACAACAATTAATGTCTTGTTAAAATAGTAGATGCTATGTGATTAATGTAGCTTGTGAAAGCATGTAGATAGATTTTTAAAAGGCCATATGCATATCTTCCTGATTTCATCCTCATTTCCTAAAGGATGGAACCTAACTGTGCACTGTAATGGAGTTGGGAGCAGTCATACAAAGCAGCAGGAGTCGGCCATGAGCTGTTTTGCCTGACCACACATGCAAATTTCTTTTCTGCAGCTTCTCAAGAATGCATTAGGCTTGCATTTTACCAAAAAAGAGGCTCATTACTCATTCACGTCATGCCATGGTGGCAACCAGTTCACACTTTTCCCAAGTTCCAAGAGTCTACTGAGGCCCAAGTGAAGGGATTTGCCTTTTTATAATAAAATTGTCTTGGTTAACCGCAGACTTCTGCTAAAGAGAGTATCGGTTTCATTTCTGTGAAGCCAAAACTTAAATGTAGGCTGTGATTACTTATAGTTCAGATATTCTAACTCTAAATCCCCCATCACTTGTTTAAAACTTGATCAGCATCCTGTAAAATCCCTGGAGACATTAGTACTTGTTAGACATATAATTTATGCATCAGCAATTCTCTGTGCATGGAAAAAGCCTCATCATTTTTGTGAAATTGACCTCCATTTCCTTTATTATTGTTCACTGTCACTGGCTGGACCTGCTCAGGCATACTGTGGGAATGTAAATTCAGGCATTGCAGTGTAAGAAAATGGAATAAAATACAACAGGACATGCTGATCTAGGATAATAATCAACAACGATATGGTGTGTGTGGCCTGATGTGAAGCATAGTTACAGTTACCACTCTGAAGTGGATTATTCTCCTATAACAGCAATTCTTCTTATACCACAGAAGTTTGCCAACGATTACAAATTTTTTATTTGTTAATGAATGACACATTGAGCTTACATTTAATGTTATAGAACATCTACAGTTATAAACTGCCTACACACAGCACAGCTGTAAACAGTCCTTCCCTCACCAACCTCTCTTTATTTCTCTCTTGAAGTTAATAAGACAAAAAAAAAACCCACAGCTTTTTCATGTTATCAAGAGACCGAAACGCGCAAAGTCGTGAAGACTTTTCTGTCACCATTACAAAGTTCTGACACCAGAGACACGGAAGGTGGATAAAAAAATTCTCCTTTTTTTTAAAATAACAACACATTTAATTCAACAACACAAGAAAAATTATTAGCAGCCTAAGCTTATCAGTCCATCCTACAAGTCCCTGTGAACATATCAGACTGAGAGCATTAATATAAACCTGTGAGTTTAATTACAGCCGGCACTACTATCAGAGCTGCTGTTACAGAAAATGAATCATCACCTTCAGATTCAACAATTCATCAGCATTGTGCTATAAAATTAAATAAATACCAGATGTGTTTGTTCTGTACTGTGGTTTGTCAGGATAAAGCGTGACTCTTTGATTAAACATCATTAGAGTGATCATGGTCTAACACCATGGATGTGCACAGAATATGGAACAATATGGATACTTGTCTCTTTAACCGGGTGAAATGATCGTGCCTAAAAATGGCAAGCAAAAAATTGAAAATTAATACTCAGACAACACTTCACTTTTTACTAATTGTGTACTGACACCAGTAGTGATGGTAATGCATAAAGATGTTGATCATTAGGTACTGGTTGTATACTTTCAGCTAGGAGTGTCACCCTCCCCATTTCGAAACAGTTCGCATGGAGAGAATTCATGACTGCATCCCAAAGTGCATAATGCACACTGAGAAGTATGCCTATATAGTAAACTTACCAATGGCGTACTGACTTACTATTTAGTATGCTGGTTAGAGGTTTGGGACGTAGCCTAAACCAGATCTAATTATTTGCTGCTGCTATTGTCGTGAGAATAAAACCTGTTGTGCAAATTGATGTGGCTGTCACTCCTGCACTAGGCGAATGAGTCAACTTTCTTTTGCCCTCTACCTCACATGCTAACATTAGGCATTCAAATCGCTGCTTTATTGTGATCCAGCAGTGCTGAGTTTGTTAATTTGCCAACCTGATTGCTGATGCCGTGGACAAAAATTTCATTCAGTTGAAAACTCCTACTGATTCAAACCCAGCAGCTTAGACTGTGAATTACTGTAAATTGTTATTAAAGGATCAGCAGCCGCCTCAGGTACATAATTTTTTCCTCCTGACTCAAGATCATGATTCAGTTCGCAATATTGGGTTCATTATTTGCTTCAATTCGACTCTCTGAATATTTTGAACAGAATTTTAATGAAGAAAAATTATGAATGAAAAGATTCTTTTTTTATTTCCTGAATCATAAACAATGTAAAATGTGCATTTGTGCCTGTATGAAATTAAACAAGTCAAAAATAGCTACAAACAGAGGTTCAATATTGTAAACAATGTACTACTGATTCACCATCTCTTAATAAATAAATAAATAAATGTGTAAATTCTCCTAACAATTTGATTGTTGGGGAAAATGAATGAATGAAACATAGTGAGCTTTGTAGCAGCACCTGAGGCGTCATTTTAAACAGAAATAGAGCTCCAAAGTCAGCTAAAATGCCCGGCTTCTGCAATCTCTCTTTTTGGCACCGTACACAATGTGGTCGTGTGTTGCTCCTTGTGATCCAAAGGTATTGGGCTCATAATTAATCGAATGCTGATTTCTAAAAAGTAAATTGCACATGTCCACGATGCACTCCGTCACATTTTTGTATTACGAAGCATCATTTCATGATGGATAGTTACACCCCTAGTTTTAAATGAAGACAACAACTAAAAATGTGCTATCCTTTGAATGCAGAAAAACAACTGAAACTTTTTAAAAGTTATTCCTACCTGATGAAATGAAAGCTGACTTTTGCAGAGCTTTTATGTTTTTTGACTCATTGCTACAGTGAATTTTTTCTTTCATCTAAAACAGCAGCCGAATTTGAATAAATTGTGAATAAAACTCTCCCAATGGAAAAGCCAATTCACTTGAAGGGAAAGGAAAAGGGATGTGAAATAAACATGTTTGCTTCTTTTGAAGGCTTCTTTCTCTTTGCGTCGGCTTGATCTAGGTGAGTTTGACCTGTGAATTCACAAGCCTTGGTCTTGTGAGCCAAAAGAAAACTACTGGGTGTGACTGTGTGGTTTTTGGTTGATTTAAAATGGAGGAGCTGCTTGTTATTAAGTAGTGCTCGCACTGTACCTTTGTGTTGCTGTTTTGTTGTTTGGTGCAAATCTGAGAAAAAAAAAATAGCTGTCTTGTTGAGCAATATACACTAGGGCCTTTGTTGTGAAGTTATTTTTTCCTGGTATTTTCTCTCTCTTTTTCTAGCTCTCTTTCTGCCTGCTAGGATGTTCTTGTTACTAATGTTGGCACGTCTGCTTTTGGCCCGTGCTGTGGCAATAACAGGCTCTGAGGAAAAAACATTCCTGACTGTCAGGTTCTTTAACTGTCAGGAAGGCCTTTCTAAATCCCTCATTAGAGCTCTCTGACCACAAATAAGCCACCTAATGTGACTGAAATGCCTATAATGCTTTTAGATTCAGTCACAGCAGCAATGTTCAAAGTGCTGTAGCTTATCAGGAGTCTTAAACTTATAACACTAATCATATTTAGGCTTTTAGATCTGCTCTGTGAAAGCACACCTTTTGTTTTTCCTTCCACATTTTCACAGACAAAACCAATACCATTTTGGCTGATTATACTTTGTACATATTGTTTGAAATCCACAATGTTTAGACTAGGACAGGCTGTCACATCACATTTGTTTAAATGAGTTGTAATGTGTTGTTTGCACTTGTGTGCTCGGTGTACACCCTATAGCTGCGCACCTTATAGCTGCTCCTAAGTTTTCACATGACCACTGCAAACCAGGATTTAGTTTCATAACAGTACCATGTTTGCACCATGTCCCAGTTTCCTGTTCACTGTGAAGATTGTGAAATTGTATTGTAGCTCATATTTTGTGTTGTATTTGAAGTGTCACTGCAGCTTCCTCATGAGTTTCTCCCAATATGACAATTAAATCCAAATGTAAAACTATTTTGTTTTTCTGTGTGGTATAATTTCTCTCCAGAGTTAAGGAGTATAGAATAAGGAGAATACTTATGTTCTCCTTAGTTTAATTGAAATTAAACCCAAGGCAGACAGTTAAAGCTATATTAAACCTAAACAAGGTCCAAGTTTAGTTTTCCATGTATGAATGTATATTCTTGGTAGGCAAAATAAAAAAAAAAAAAAAAAAAAAAGAGAGAGAGAATCGTTTAATAAATGTTAGACCTGCTAGAAGATGTGGCTTTTGCAAAACAGACAAACTAGCTGGTTTCCTCTCTCTCTTCCTTGTTTTTCCCCTCCCTTTTATCATGGTTTACAGTATTATAACATCACCCAGTGTGTCTTAACCTTTACAGATTTTGACCCCTTGATATGGTAGTAGAGGAGATACCTAAACACTACACTTTTCTCCCTTTTCAGCTACAGCAGCGGTCAAACCAAACAAAAATTAAATTCACCATAAAATCAGATTCACTGAAAGGGAAAGGAGACAGGACGCTCCTGGTAGTGTGTTGTTTTTTGTTTGTTTGGTTGGTTTTGTTATTGTTTTTGCTTCCTGTGAACTGTGAATTCACAAATCTCTGTCTAGTGAGCCAATAGAAACACGTGGAGGGGATTTGGGGAAAAAATGGAGGAGCTGCTGATTATTATTCTGCTTTACTGTTGCTTGCCATGCATCCAAGAAAATAAATAAATAAATAAATTAGCCGTCTCATCTACTGACGTACACTAGAGTGTTTTGTGGTAAAATTGTTTCTCCCTGCCTGTTAGGATTTTACTCCATAATATTCCTTTGTTGTTTTTTTTTTTTAACGTGACCACAGTGGACCTTTTGAAATTAAAGCTGAAAACAACTTTAAGCTTATCATATTTAATCAGTTAAGTAAAATAAATGGGAAGTCAGCCAGATTGTACGTAGGTATGTAGTGTAGTACAAAATGTGCAGATTTAAACACAGCAATAAATACATAAATAAGAGTTCTGTCACTTTTAGTGATGTTATTTTAAACTGTACAAGATAATTAGATTGTATGTGTTGAACACATAACTGATTATTGGTTCTTGCTTTGTTTTTGTCTCAGGGCCAGCTTTGGCCTGAAGAAGCCGCTGAAGATGAACATGGTGAAAAGGATCATGGGGCGGCCGCGGCAGGACGAGTGCAGTCCTCAGGACAACGCGCTGGGCCTCATGCACCTGCGCCGCCTCTTCTCTGAGCTGTGCCACCCGCCACGTCACATGACCCAGAAGGAGCAGGAGGAGAAGCTCTACATGATGCTGCCCGTCTTTAACAGGGTGAGGAAAAATGCGGCCCGTTGCATTGTAATGATGATGGCAATAAGACGGCACCTAAATAATGAGGGGGAAAAAAATGGCACAAAGTACTGGGTTTCCTAATAGGCTTCCAATTTTAAAAGTATATAATATTGTAAAAAAAAGAATTGTCAATGATTGCTCTACATCACATGAATATTTGTGCACTTCTCTAGTTTGCCTGTAAGTAAATCTAAATGCAACTGGCAGAAGTTATAACAACATACCTTAATATTGTGAGAGAGATTTTTTAATGGTTCATTTTAATAATAAAAAAAGAGCTGCCAAGTTAAAGGCTGATGGGAATGTGCTTCTGTCTGGCCCTGGCTTTAGCTGGTGCTCTTTTATTTATTTATTTATTTATTTATTTTGGTGGCTGATGCAAAAGTACAATGATGGCCGTTTTGAAATGTGCAAAAGAGTGGGAGGGAAGCTTATTGAGAGATTATTGAGAGACTGTTTTGTCCTAGAAGTTCACAAGAGTGCTTTATAACTGATCATAACACCAAATGCAGGAAGTATTTATACATACTCATGTTATATCTAAAACCAAAATAAACCAGATTTATTTTGCTAAATGGTGTGCAGATGCTATGACTTGTCACAAGGTTAGAATAAGGTTGCACAATCAGACACAACTGATGTGTCAGTTCACAGAATTGCTCATCGTTTGTCAGAGCTTAACGGAAGCTCTTCTAGAGCTTTTGAGCTTAGTCAGCATTTTCACAGCTGAAATTTTTTCAGTACATTTATTTCCTATTTACTTTATGTCTAATGCTTTATTCGAGAAGGTTAGTCATCATGAATTCAAGAGTCTCAGTATGGTCAAGTGTGCTGTTATTACTGTTCAAGCTCTGATTATACAGAAAGGCAGCTAATGTCTGTCATCACTGATCACAGTTTCATGAGGAGTGTGGTCATGAGGATTTGAAGAGTACTTGTTGAAGCATAATGGAGCAGACACAATAATGGGAAAATCAGTGACTGATTTGAATAATCATGCTTGAAATGTGCTCTAACTGCTGAGCATGAGTGTTTTAGAGCTCATCTCAGATTAAAACGGGTGATTACTCACAATTACATGACAGTAGTGGGGATGAACACTACATTGTTTTGGATTTTCTTAAAGTAATCTACAATCCTGGTTCTCAGAATAGGGTCTAGGGACCTCCCAGAGTCTGTGAAGCATTTTTTTTTTTAAATAAGTTTGTAACAGTAGTGAAAATCCCAACCTATCTTTATCTATGATAATTAAGGCCTTTATCTGAGTTAATGTTGGCTGGACTCAATTTAAATAGAATGGGAAAGTTAAGGAAAAAAAACTGAAATGAAAAGTGTGTCATTTTTAATAGTTTGTGTGCAAGATAAATCTGTACTGAGGTTTTTTTCCTGATTGTAAAAAGTTTGAGGGCACCTGGTCTACAGTGTTTATAATCCATCAGATTAAAACATAGTGGTGATTATGTTCAGGTGTAACATATTTCTCTGTTACTCCGTCAAAATCAGTTAGCAGCAGTTAAAGTGATGGATTTATTGGCGTTACTCTCTCCCCTGTCAATCACAGTGACACTAGTCATTTTTGTGGGCGTCTGTGAGCTTGTGTATGAGGAAGAGGACAGACAGCTCTTTCCTTCAAGTGTGTTCCGCTGCCCAGTGATGCAGCATGAGCAGCAGTTGAAAAAAGATACGCTTGACTGGCTTCACCTGTCACAGAAGAAGCACGTGTTAGCCTTCACCCTCCCCGGATGATAGTTGTCGTATCATGAGCAGAGCTGGCTGGTTGGTGTGAACTGGCCAAGACCAAATTAAATCATTTCCTAAGAATGAGACACGGGTCAGCATCAGTCACACAGGAAGTGATGATTTAGTGTCTGATTTAATTATCAGTGATATTGAACAGTTTACAGAAACTGTTTTTGTGAAACTGACCTGCACTAATAGTGTTCTGTTCACATATATGTCTTTGTATATGTTTGTGACAGGTGTTTGGGAACGCTCCTCCAAGCTCCATGCACGAAAAGTTCTCAGACCTGCTGCAGTTCACCACTCAGGTGTCCAGACTAATGGTGACCGAGATCAGACGGAGAGCGTCTAATAAATCTACAGGTGAGACCCCATATATACACACACATGACTATTGTGTTTCTTCTCTATTATTATAAAAACTACATTCTTATTGAAGTTCAGGGATGTTGTCTTTAAGTTGTTGTCTGAAGAGTTTATCTTTTAGCTACACAGGCTTTCCTATGAACAAACTAGCAATGTCAGTGCACTGTTATTATGTGCCTATAATGCTAGTACTGATGTGCATTACTAGTAGTGAGGATTTAGTGAAATACTGCACTAGTCACTCAGACATCATCAGAATGGGATCAGCGCTCTCAATTTAAGGAAAGCGTATACAGTTCAAAGGCAGATCATTCGTAGTGTTATCCTATGATCCTGGTTTTAAACTAGTCAGCTGATATCATTTGTTGTATCGAGGCTAGAAATGGTTTGTTGTTTTGCGTTCTTATTCTTCTGCATGCCCTCTTGTCTCTGCTTCTGATCTGGAACCTTCAAAGGAACTTATGAGACTCATACATGAGTGATTGCATCTTTTCATCTCTGAAGTCTCGGAAATGAATTATTGCTTATGGCTTGTTTTGGCACCGGATGGAATGTCAAAGTTCTGATCAAATCACCTCAGAGCATATGTTACCCAGTCCCTCAGAGGATGCTCACCAGCTGGAGGTGTGTGAGAAATAGACTCGTGAAGTGAAAGAAGTCCATAGACTCCTTGGGGTTAGTTGGATGTCTGCATGAATGGATCTTAGAATGTGATCTTCATCTGCAACATAATAATTAAAAGCGGTTTTTTTTTTGCAGAAGACAATTGTTATAGAGGACATAATAAGCAAAAACACATTTTCCTTACCAGTCAGCACAGTTTAGACCTGGTGTTAACATCCATCTGAAGTGATAAGATCCCCGGAGGACAGCACCAAGCTCAGGGGTGATGCTCAAACCACATTTTTTTTTTTTTTTTGCACAGGCTGAATCCCATTTAACTTTATTTGAACTACATATGCTCGCTACCTAGCATATAGTATACTGACATTTTTATGCCTTGCAATATGCACTGCATACTTTTATAATTCAAATTACATTTGCACCTACAATCTATTTAAAAGGTTAATTAAATGTAGTAAAGTGGAGTAAATGGATGCCAACAGCATCAATAGATTGCCTTTTTTACTACCTTTTAACTCGAATGAGAAAATAAGCGAGTACTCAAAGTATTTGGTTTACTCTTACAATGGCTCTATATAGTGTATTATGTTTGCACCATTGACAAATATTGTTCCATAGGAATACAAGCCTATTTTGAGTAGATTTATTTTATTTTTTATTTTGAATCTATTGAATGATATCAGCTATGTTAGTCTAAGCCAGTGCCAACTGCCATTACTAACACATCTCACTGAAGCAAGCAGGAAAACTTGATAGTTGTTAAAGAACTGAGTAAAATAACTGATAAGTGTTAATAAAATCACAAATTTAATGTGCACACTTTGGAGAAAACAAAACGCTGTGTATTAACCCCGAAACTTCATTCCGGTTGTGAGGAATGGTGGAGTGGAGCTGGCCTGGTTGTACTGTATGAAAAAAAAAAAAAACTGTATAAAAATAACACCAAAATGTCAGGGCATCTGTGACCTAAAACACAGAAAAGACCAAGTCCATATGTCACACATGTTAATGATTCAAATAGAGCAAAATCAGCCACAGATTCTCAATTCAAGAGGTTCAGCAGAAAGAGTGAATTGAAACAAGCTGTTAAAGCCAGACATTTTAAAAACATATGTGTGTACACACATACAAACTGTGTGTAAGGATTCACATACTTTTAACATGACTGACTTCATTATTTGAACCAATATACAGTATGTGTGTATTAATAAGTAGTTTTTATTATAATATGTGAAGATTGGATTTTAGGAGCCATCTGTGTATAAAACCGCATCCAGATAAACCTTTTTTATCAAAGTTGTATGATGTCAAGCACCAAATGATCAGACATTCTTAAAGACGATATGAAATGGAAATAACTCCTCACAGGACAGTTTTGATTTCACGTTACCTTTAAGGACTGTTTTTTATTTATTTTATTTTTTTAAACCACATAATAAACAAGCCTCAATTATTTTTGTTCTTGACCTAATTTACATATATTACTCATTTTGTGTGTGGTTAGAGAATAAGCCACAGCAGGAGCAGTGATGCATGGACGACTCGTAGGTTTTGCACATCATCGTCTCTAATTGACTCACTATCCACCCACAGATGAACCCGGGCGCAGACCGGTGTGTGAAAATGAATTCGGCCTGTGCGAACATGCTTGTGTGTGTGTGTGTGTGTGTGTGTGTGTGTGTCTCAACACAGAGGCAGCCAGCAGGGCCATTGTGCAGTTTCTGGAGGTGAATCAGAGCGAAGAGGCAAGTCGTGGTTGGATGCTCCTGACCACCATCAACCTGTTGGCCTCCTCTGGCCAGGTACGTGTTCCTCTAACCTGCAAGCCGGTTACACAATGCCTAAAACTGTTTGAGCCAATCATAATTCTAGAAATCGTGCTGTTTGTCCTGTATAGGGAAATGAGTACATACTCACTGTACAATCCAGTTGTTAAGTTCAATAGTTCATTACCTCATTTCCTGTTGTCTATACAGAGTTCTCTCTTTTCCCTATACTGTTCGTGTTGTTAATATTATTACCACAAATTTCCAGTCAGTTCATGACGATGAGAAATCAGTTCTTGCTTATGCTGCAAGAAAGCAAATGATTTTGACATGTCAAAAATCCCTCCACTCATCCAGCAGCTCTGTTAGCAGTTGTTTGGGAAATGAATCAGTTCCCCCTTTCAAACAACAGCTAATGCAGCTAAAATTCTGAAAAATGGGCTTAAAATTTTTCCCCCCAATAAAAACAACAGACAGACATTTATGCAGGTGTTTTGAAATCACTGATATTAACTGACACCAAGTTGACATAGAAACTGGAGTGTGCGTATATACTGAGTTTCACCAGCAGCTTGCTGGTAATTATTTTCTTTTTTGTAATATCTGTTCCACTTTGCATTTTCAATTTATTTTTCTTACTTTTATATGTGTAGGCAACCCCCTTCAAGAAAATGTGATTCAGTTTTGCAGACTTCAATTTTGCATTAATTTCCATTCTTTTCCGTAGAGTCATTATGCATTAGCAGATAACCGGATACCTCTTATCCTCTCATCTCTCCATTGACCAGTGGTCAGGTATAATTTCTCCATGTCATCTGTGTGAACTTGACCTTTAAGCAGCGTGTCTGCTCTGTGTCATTAGCATTCAGGTGCAGTCCACACCGAGAGAGTGCTATTCCTGGCCTTGACCGTCTGCCACTACAACGCCTCCCCCGCTGAGATAAACCCAACTGTCATTCTGATTCTCACACATGGGCCTTTAAACAACAGCTTTGGATTTCTTACTCTAATTAGAAAAAAAATCCCAAGAAAGGACTTGGCAGTGCCAGGCAGCATTTCCAGCCTCAGTTGGAAATAATATGGTTATTTTTTCCTCAGTTACACTGCAGGATCAGACATATTTGCTTATTTTTATTACATTGTGGACAACACACTGACTATACATTGTGTTATATTGTGTTGTACAGCTTACGGTTTTAATTCTTCATTTCATTTTTGCAGTCTTAATATAGCCACATCATCTTCAGTGTGTTCATGTGTTGAATCTGCTTACGCATTGACTCAGAGGTCATCGAACTCTGGGGTCTGAGGGGTGTGTGTGTGTGTGTGTGTGTTTTTGAATGAATCATCTGCCTGACTCAACAGGATGCCATTCCCGACAGATTTTTTTTTTGAATCAAGATACACAATTTATTTCTTTTTTCTTTTCTCTACTATTTCATGCCACTGGTCTGATTTAGCCTTAGTTAAGCGTCAGAGCAGTGACTAACGCAGGTGTTCATGCTGAGCTCGCCTTTGTTTTGTTAAAACCCACCTGAGCCTCAGGCTGATGTCATCCTTCTTGTCCCAAATATGGCCACACTCTCTCACAGCACATTAAACCATTCGAATGGGCAGAAGCAGTGGGTGTTAGCAGTGAGACTGATAGCCAGCACAGTGCATACACAGCCTCTTATCAGGGTTGCATGTGTCTTTTGGCGAGGATATATTTCCACTGAGAATGATTGAGAATGACGGCTACTTTGCATAAATTATTGAAGGATCACCAAGAGCACTCAAATTAATTTTCTGTGACCAAGAATGACACCCTGATTAGGAACTTCAGAAGCATTTCATGGTTTACTGAACTGAAAAAAGAAGAGGAACCCACATTTTCCACTATTACGCTACCTAAGCGTCAGCTGGATTAGAGTTCTGCATTTGCAATGTGTTTGGAGCAAATGCTCAAGATGGAAAGGCCTTGAACTTGCCACAGATCTACCACTGTCTCTCAGATCTTTTGTTTTGTTCTGCACTTGTTACCATTTTCACATCTTTACAGACCATAAATCTGATAAAGTCACTTTACTGTAGTTCCACGGACATGACTGGTGATGAGGACACTGAGGTCTGGACCTTGGTAGTTTAGTTTTTTTTTTTTTTTTCCCCTTACCTCTCATGTAGCATATCTCCAAATTCAGCATGGAATCAGTGACATGCTGATAATGTGATGGCAATGATGATTTGATTTGAATCTGAGAAGGATACTACTTTAGGTTTGTCCATAGTCTTAATTGCCCATTATGTTTAGCTCTCATGAGACTCCATGACAGTTGTCAAGACAGCCACAGTAGATAGTGTGCATATATATATATATATATTTACAGGGTTTTATGGGATTTTACGGTAAACACCAGCCGTTTGAGAGAAAGAAGCTGTTTCTCATCAGTTTTGGTTAAGAAATGTTTACATGCACAGTTACTTATTAAAGACCGTATGTAACGTTTTTCCTAGTATACATTATTCACTTGCGCTGTAATACATGCGATAATGAACATCGGTTCTGTAATTTTACAATAACTAGATAAGATTGATTACGGACTTCACTAAACTAAACTATTTCGATCTTGTTTACGACTGGCTGTGGTGTAAAGCTGAAATACAGAGATCTCACTGTCAAACCGGATTAGGTTTCTACAAAGAAGTATGTCAGGCTAAACTCTCCTTCTTTTTATATTCTGCAGAAAACAGTGGACTGCATGACCACCATGTCAGTTCCCTCTACACTGGTAAAATGCCTGTACCTCTTCTTCGACCTGCCCCACATGCCCGAGGTTCCCGGTGCCACTCAGACTGAACTGCCTCTCGCAGACCGCCGAGCTCTGCTGCAGAAGGTCTTCGTTCAAGTGAGTTCTCTTTTATGTCATGACAGTTATTCAAATAATATTTTCATTCATGGTGGAATCTTGTGTACTGGTGATAATAGAGACAATTAAATTGTGTTCTGTTCAATAAAGATTTAGCTAAAGGGGAACCTCGATACAAAGCAACAGATATGGACCTTGTATAGCAAGACTAGGTTCTCATCAGAGATTCTTCATTCTCGTAGACAAATTTGTCTTTTTGGTGGTGATTTGCAGGAAGAAAGAGTGGAAGCAACGCCATGGCCACAAGCTTTCCCTCCAAAACCCAACCTAATTATTCATTCATCAGTTTTCGTTAAGCACTTTATCCTGTGGATCCGGAGTCTATCCCAGGAACACTGGGCATGAGGCAGGAATATATTCTGGGCAATTTTAATATCTAGCTGTGCATTTTTAATGTCCAAAGAAATAACATCATCCCAGGTTAGTTAAGTCTTCAGAATGGAGCTGAACCAGTTTGGCTCACAAAAGATAATATTTGTTTTTCTGCTTTCTCAGCTAAAGTGGCCATGAGACCAAATGCAAATAAAATACACCCAAAGGAAAAGCCAGGTAGCTGAAGGGAGAGATCATATCTTGCCCTGTTAGACTAGTGATGAACTAGATTGTGCTTATTATGGTCAATTTTGACAGGTTTACCTACTGTTAAACAGATCAGTAAGCTTATCACAATGCAAACTGAGACTGAATCGCTTGTCTAACTGTGCCATGCATGTTAGATAGTAGAATTAGCTTCGGTTTAGAAATGCACACCTAGGGGAACTTTAAATGTGTTTTTTTTTCCCCCCATTTCTAAGCATATTATTTTATTTACTGACATGTTTACTGATGATTCTCAACCATATAATGATGATGTCACATTGAAACAATGCTTGACTGTTGTCTACAAAAAAAAAGGGTTGATTTCTTGTCTGAGGTCCGTTGGTTGTGAACTGCTTACTCCACTAGTCACCCCACAGTAAACCTGTAATTAAAGTTTTTGTAATTTTGAACAATTCAAGTGCTCTGAAACCATTATAGTGGTGCTTTGTTCTTGGACAGACTTGCTGAAACAAGAACATTGCCAGAACCTGTGGGTCCACTGCCCAAAAAATGTGACCTGTTTTGTGTTCACATTTTACTATAGAATCTTTTTGCAGTCATACATACCTAGTCAGTCTACTCCAAAATGGTGTAGTGCTTGGTTTGTAGCTTCTTTTTTCCCCCCCAAGGAACATATTTATATGTGTTGTATCTTACAGTGAACATATAAACCTGTACTTTCCAAATAACAGTGGTTGCTGATTTTGAGGAAAAGTTTCACTCTTTTTCCCCGTTCCCACTCAGATCTTGGTGAAGCTGTGCGGTTTCGTGTCTCCGGCTGAAGAACTGGCGCAGAAGGATGACCTGCAGCTGCTCTTCAGCGCCATCACGTCCTGGTGTCCTCCTCATAACCTGCCCTGGAGGAAGAGCGCCGGCGAGGTGCTCATGACAATCTCCAGACACGGCCTCAGCGTCAACGTCGTCAAATACATCCACGGTAATTTCAGACTTTCACGCTTAAGGTGACTAGGAAATTGTTAACCTCAAACAAAATCCACTAACTACATTTCACACATCATCAGCCCAGCTGCGCTGAGTTTTCCTTTAAGCAATTTTGTTAATGCAAGTTAGAAAAGTCATTTCTTGTTTTCGACAGCATTTGCTTCGTAATCTGTATATCACCATTAAATCCGACTATGTTAATTACATACTTGAGGCTGAGGCTCAAAGCTTATATAGCGCTTTGTCTTTGCAATCACTGCTTAATGTTCATGGCTGGCTGCGCCCTATTTATTTATCTCCCTTTAATTGCTTTCTTTGCTGTGTGCTCTCTAGCCGCACTTACTCATGCATGTGTACTGCTGACGTCTTCTGTTTTCTGAACCTCACCAGCATTTAAACCTCAGAATTGTTCAGTTCGCCTTCTGTTTTAATTCCTGTTATGTTTTAGTGATTAGCAGTGATTAATCATGTTTCCATGAAGTGCACACGGATGTCACACAAGCTGATTTTTTAAAAATGTATTTATGTTTTTTTTTTTTTAACTACCTCATTGTTTCAGAGAAAGAATGCCTATCGACATGCATCCAGAACATGCAGCAGTCAGACGATCTCTCACCGCTGGAGATTGTGGAGATGTTTGCCGGGTTGTCTTGCTTCCTGAAAGACTCCAGCGACGTGTCTCAGACCCTATTAGACGATTTCCGCATGTGTCAGGGCTATACATTCCTGACAGACCTCATGCTCAGGTATATCCTGCAGTACACATCTAATAGTTGTGTAACGACTTGGCATCTCATAATTATGAGCTGTTTTGCTTTTGCAAAGTGTTTGTTAATAAATTAATAAATAAAAACTTATTAGTATTGGCAAATTGCTGTGGTATAAAATATGTTTTATTCCTCACTTATCAGCCCATGCTAATCAGTGTTAAATTGTCTGTACCTCCAGATTGGAGCAGGCCAAAGAGGATGAATCCAAAGATGCTCTAAAGGACCTTGTGAACTTGGTGACTGCTTTGACCACGTATGGCGTGAGTGATCTGAAACCCGCCGGCCTGACCACCGGGGCACCCTTCCTGCTGCCTGGCTTTGTGGTCCCACAGCCTTCTGGGAAAGGTCAGTTCACCAGGAAGTAGCATGATTTAAACGCTTGACCTGCTGCAATAAAAACACAGAGAGCAGCAGAGTTACAGATTATAGGACTTACATACATTTAGATGTAGGGCACCACAGTGACACTACACAAAACTATTTACACTTACATAAACTTACATAAAGGGCAGTGGTAGCTCAGTGGTTAAGACGTTGGACTACTGATCAGAAGGTCATGAGTTCAATCCCCAGCACCACTAAGATGCCCCTGCTGGGCCCATGAGCAAGGCCCTTAACCCTCAACTGCTCCGTTGTAGTAAAAAAAAAAAAAAAATTGAGATAAATGGAAGTTGCTCTGGATAAGGGCGTCTGTCAAATGCCGTAAATGTGAACTCAGATTGGTGTGTGTGTTTGAATTACAGTTCCTTCCATTAGCAGGGCATTAACCAATAACATTCAGTTTGAACAGTTTGTTTCTTATGAAGAAATAATATTTATGAAGCATGTTTAAACCAAGTTGCTGTACATACAATTGCAACAACCATAAAATCAGACACAATAGATATAGGAAGCGGCATTGTGTATTCAAAATATCCCAAATAGGTTCACTGCAGATAAGGAGTTTGTTCAGTGTGCTATCTATATATAATATACTGTTTTTTGTTTTGTTTTTTTGTTAAATGATAACACAGACTGCTGGTCCTGACAGTTCTCTGCAAATAGCTGCTTTTATCTAGCAGAATATTCTGCAAAAGGAAAAAATAACATCATGATGCCTTGTAAACAAGCACTCGAGGTAGTCGCTTTGTGGATCTTTTTATTGAAAACAACAAAAAAAAGTCACTGAAAAGAATCAGTGTTTTAAGGACAAGGCTTGTTGAAGTCACTTGAGGCCAAGAATGAAACCCTCATTAAAAACAGATCCTCAAGATCACGGCATGACTGCCACTAGCCCAACACCGGCCATGGGACCAAATTATTCCCCCATTATTGTCTTCTTTTTTTCTTTCTTTTTTTTTTTTCCTTTCTCTTTTTCTCCAGCATTCCTCCGCTGTGTGCATTCTGAGGAGGAATTAAAACATTAGCCTCAGTGGCAGTAAATGGCACTAATAGGAAAGCATCAGACACCTACTGTGTAATCTGGTTAAGCTATTTGTTTGGCCTGTCCTACGCCTCGCCATGATGGGTTAAGTAGTGTAATTAACACACAATTGGCTCCGGATTGCATTGTTTACACACCCTGTCACATCAAGCCTTGCTTTTCTGGGAGGTCTTTGCTCCAGATGTCAAATGTATTTGCCTGGAGGAGGCAGATTTTGGTGATTAAAATGCAAGAAAGAGTTAAAGATATAATGTACTCTGAATCATGAGCTGTCAGAGTAGGCGGAGGCACGCATTAATAATAAGCTTTTATAATGCCTTTCAGTAATTACTGCTTTTTTCTGATGGATCCAAAGCAGAGTATGGGGTAGGTCTGGAAAGACATGGCTAAGCGCGAGTCAATATAAAACTTTTCTCTCAAAAATGATTATTATTTAGTAATATTAATTAAGCATTATTTTGTTGGTATTATTACTTTAAGTTATTTGCATTAATTTTCATTTTGTTTTGACCACACAGCATTAAATGAGGTGCAAAATGACTACGCATAAAAACTCAACACAATAAAACAAGATTGCCACAATACACTGAAAAAATCTCAGTCAAATTCTTATATACTGGAAGTATTCAGGTCAATTTTATTTGTATAATGCCTTTAACAGTGGACATTGTCACAAAGCAGCTTTACAGAAATAAAGAGATTCAAATTAAATTAAACCAAAATAAGTTGTAAATATGTGAATTTAAAATATGAGAGCTCCAACCAGAAGTACCCTATCCAAAACTACCTCCGCTATGTGTATTTTTCTGGGATAAAATGATGTACTCTAGCATTAACACTTTTTTGCACTTTACCCCATTTTACTCTTAAATGACAGGGCATGTTGTTGTTGTTGATAAATTTCCTATAAAAGCATGCTCTGTAATTTTTATCCCTTACTTATCTGTATTCATGAGCTTACAGATGCCTCCTATTCTCTAGGGTCATTCTCACTGATTGGGTAAAGCGAAATATGCTACGTCCTACCTAGAAATCAGGGGTAACTATGCTTCTGAATCCGGGCCATGAATGACCACGGAATTGTCGCTATTTGAACCCGGGATAAGGACGAATAATCTACTATTGCGTCTAACACTTGGACATTTGTAGTTTTAGTTTCAAGATTATGATGTCCTAGACACTGTATTGTCTATAGGTTTGGTAAACACAATGTGAATGTTATCTCTAGTCCAACTGTTGAATAAAGTTCATGACATTTACACCTAAATCACTCGTGCTCATGAGCATGACTACCATAATATGGAACTCAGGCAGTTGCATGCAGTCTAATCCGCAGGTATTGTGTACTGCATAGTCCTTCTACTGTATTGTTCACCACTTACTCTACTGAACCTGTAAACTGTACATTACTCTTGTTGTACTATTCGTCCATGGTGCCTTTGTTTTATTTTGTATTTTGCACTGTGATATAATACAAAAAAAATGATTTACCTACATTTCCCCCGCTTTCCCCCCCACAGGTCACACTGTCAGGAACATTCAAGCCTTCTCCGTACTTCAGAACGCCTTCCTGAAGGCCAAGACTGGCCGGCTCGCCCGCATGGTCCTGGACGCTGTGGCAAACATTTACTCCGCCGACCACGCCAACTACTTCATCTTGGAGTCCCAGCACACACTGTCCCAGTTTGCTGAGCGAGTGCCGCGCCTGCCCGAGGTCCAAGTCAAATACTTTGAGCTGCTCGAGTTTGTGGTGTTCGCGCTTAACTACGTCCCCTGCAAGGAGCTGTTTAGCGTTAGCGTCTTGCTGAAGTCAAGCACGTCTTACGGATGCAGCATCACAGCCACACGTACCCTGCTGAAGCTCAGCCGGCATCACGTGGTGTTCAGTGACGTTTTCCGTGAAGTCGGTCTGCTCGAGGTGCTCGTCAACCTGCTGCATAAGTATGCAGCTCTGCTAAAAGAGCCAGCACAAGGCCACGGAGAACAGGGTGAGATTCATTTATCTCTCGTCAGTTTGGACGATGCTAAGCCAAAAGTGCAAAAGGCCACTTTTAAAGCCCCCTGATGCAAAGTGCATCTGAAATGAAAAAACATTTGGCTGAATGTGATTATGCCTATTGGGTTTTCATTTATGGAAAATGGGTAGAGCTAAGAAACTCTGTACTTGCAGGGGTAGAGCCTATTTCTCCTGCAGTACAATGTAAACAAAAGTGTATGATTTTTGAAATTATATGATTATTATAGAGCCGGTTTGTTGGCACCTCACAGCTCCAGGGTCCCATACCTTAGTCCAGGTTACTCAGGTTAGCTGTGTGGAGTTTCACATGTTCTCATTGTGTCTGTGTGGGTTCTCTCTGGTTTCCTCATGTCTTTAAAAAACATGCCAGCAGGCTGACTGAGGACTATAATTTGGCCTTGGTGTGAATGTGTGTGCATGGTGCCCTGAGATGGACTGGTGTCCCATCTAGGGTGTAGTCCAGCCTCATGTGCAATGTTCCTGGGATAGGTGCAAACCCTGACCAAGATAGAGTGGTTCCCAAAGATGAATGATTGTTCTAGGTCTAGAAACATGTTTAAAAATTACAAACTGCACCTTAAATGCTAGAAATGTTTACACACTGTATATTATGAAAGGATTCAGATTCATAGAAAGTATATATGTGTGTGTGTGTGTATGTATATATATATATATATATATATATATATATATATATATATATATATATATACACACACACATACATACATATATATACACACATACATACATACATATATATACACACATACATACATATATATATATATATATATATATATATATATATATATATATATATATATATATATATACACACACACACACACATACACATTAGTGGTTTTATCTATGCTGGTTGTTGAAGTCTGTACAATAGCTGACACTGTCAATTGATTGTTTTTTAATTTTTTCAGGTGATTCCAAGAACAATGTGGCAGAGGAGCAGAAACAGCTGGCGTGGCTGGTCATGGAGACCCTTACAGTCCTCCTTCAGGGCTCTAACACCAATGCAGGTATGTGTGTTTTTAATAAAAGTGCATCCCTGTACATGTATAATTTATTTAATTTATGCACTGATTCATAGTGTAATAATTCAGTTTTCAGGCACACTTCCTGCAATGGAAGAGATCTGATTTAAATTTCTAATCTCTCCTATTACTCTATGAGCATTGTCTCAGGACTCACGTGTGGTGTTTCAGTACAGAGGAAAAACAAGATTTTTTTTCTTTTTAAACCACTGACAAACTGAGGTCGAAATCAGGAGCTACTGTTGCGTTAAGGTTACGTAACTAGACACGCACCACCGCTGCTGACAAACTGTCCAAACTTACAATGTCTCTTCTCTTTTCCCCTGTCTCTCTCGGTCTGTCTCATTGCTGTTCATGGGAAGTGAAAGAGAATCCTGTGTGATGGGAGGAGGGGTGGGGGCTGTGATTTTCCTCACTGACTTTCCTGCCGTCACGTTTACTTATCTGACTCGGTGTCTGTGTATGGGCTGCAGGACTAGGATTAGGACTGCATCTCTATCCATCTCAGCAACTATTTCCTCTGTATTGTTGTTTTTTTTTTGTCCTCAGCTTCCCCTATCCGCTAGTTCTTCCTTTTCCTCCTCGCTTCCTTTTTGCTTTCCTCCATTATTCCTTTACTGTATTGCCTGCTGTTGTCTCTATCATTCTTATTTGCTTTGCTATTTTCTTTGCAACCTCCCTGTCCGCTGTTTAATTTTACTTTCTACTACAGTGCTTTTCAGTGCTCGATTCTGATTGTTCAGAAGGTGTTGATTACATTTTCCATAACAGCAGCTCTGACAGTGATGTTTATAATAATACACTCCTTCTAATACATTGTTGCTATAGTAAAAACATGTAACACAGGCACTTGAATGGCGAACACTCCGTTATTCCTTACTTTGTCGTTGTTATAGTGTCTTCAGAAAACTGATTTTTAGCCCAGGCTAGTGATTTCTGATAGAGATGTATTTGATTGTCAAGCACTTCCACTGTCCTCAGGTTTCAGATTAGAATAGTCAGATGCGTTTCTCTCTATCCTTCCTTCTTTTTTTTTTTTTTGCACACACTTCTCAAAATATGCCAGCTTGCAAATTTTATTTGGCAAATGCAGTTTCTATGGTTTCTTTGACTTAATGACTTCTGCAAGTTGCAGAATCTGTGAACATTGAGTTAGATTTTTTAACATTGTTTTCTTTAGTCACTTTCTCTATGCACTTTTGTCTGTGCCAGTTACTGCAGGCTGATAATGCTCTTTGTAGTGGTGATGTAGTTGGCAGTGCTTCTTTTGCTGTTGTCATCAGCTTGCTGAAGCAAAGGTCAAAATCTTACTTTAAAGCTGAAATGCTCCAAAAAATTACCCTAGCAAAGTTAAAATATTTGGAATATAGGTAGATTCAACTGATATCTCTCTTTAATAGATTGTTTCAAAACAAATATTGGACCTATTTCTAGATATATTTTACTCATTTCAGGTGTTTATTTCTAAAACGAAGCAAAATTGTCTGCCAAAAGAATGACAATTATAAGCTTGAAATTAAGAAATATGTCTGTAAATAGGCTTAATGGTGTTTTTTTTGTTATATAATAAACTAATGATGACTTTTCCTTTTTTCAAGATAGCTTCACTTGATGAGACTTGATCACTTTATCAGCATAACTATAACATATAGATCATCTTACATGTTTATCGCAAGTACAAAAGTAATAGGATAATCAGTGAATTTGAATAGCATTATTATAACTGATGATCTCTGTTGCAGGTCTGTTCCGGGAGTTTGGCGGAGCCCGCTGCGTGCACAACATAGTAAAATACCGGCAGTGTCGCGAGCATGCGTTGATGATTATCCAGCAGCTGGTGCTCTCACCCTCTGGAGAAGACGACATGGGCACACTGCTGGGCCTCATGCACTCTGCACCTTCCTCTGAGCTGCAGCTCAAAACCGACATACTGCGGGTCAGAACACACACACACACACACACACACACACACACACACACACACACACACAATACACACACAATATATGAGGATTTGATGTACAACAGTATTAGCTTCAAACAGTGACGTCTAAATCTTAAAAGGAAATAAATTGCCCTTTGTAGTATTGTGGGGGGTTTTCAAGTTATTTTTTGCTGTAAACATGAAAAGAAATTGAATGACGTTCAACCTCCCACATAGTAATATAAGAGGAACACACACTCCCACATCTAAAGTAAATAAAAATAATCACACCCACTAACCATAGACAAATGTACATACAACAGTCTAAAACTCTGTAATGGAGAGTTTAAAACTAATTTTGATTTTCATGGGTGGAACGCTACACTGGTTAATCAGAGTTTATCAATTAGGACCAAAAAACAAGGCAAAAGATCCACTTGAAGTAAAGTCATTATGTTCAGTGAGAGTGACTGAAAGCTTCTTTATTAAATCAAGGAGAGAATAATCTCTGTAAAAAAGCATTCTGATCCTGTGCTCGGCTTTGTGGCTTGATGTTTGGACCTTTAATGTTTCCCCCAAAGAATTATTTTTAAATATCTAGTAGTGGGAAATTAAAGTTAAATAATAAAATTTGATATTAATGTTGTAAGACGAAGGCACTAAAATGTGTTTATGTATTCTAAAATAAGAAAGTTATATGAATAACATGTACAATATATACATTTTTAGAAAATGGGTTCCTCAAGTTTTCATTAGTCTATTTGTGAAAGAGAAACCCTCTGCTGTAGGGTTCTACATAGAACCTAATGGAGAAACAATCATGTGATTACTCTATAGTGATGCATAAATGCAGCAGAGATTTCATTAGGTGTGAATTGGGTTTCTGATTATAAAATGTTTTTGTCAATTTACATGAGTATCAAACTAAAAAGTGAATGATTTGCAACTCATCAAATTTTGAAGATTCACAAATAATGGATTAACTGAGCTAATGAAGTGTTTAATTTTAGTGGAGTGCAACTTAGTTTTTCAAATGTTTCAATAATAAAGGCGAGTACAAATACTCAAAAAATCCCAGGTTACCCAAGTCAAAATTAAAACTGCTGATCTTCATTTTTATTCATGCAGGCGCTGCTGGCTGTGCTGCGTGAAAGTCATCGTTCTCGCACTGTGTTCAGGCGTGTTGGTGGCTTTGTCTATGTTACATCACTGTTGGTGGCCATGGAGCGCATGCTGGGCAGCGGCACACGGGCCGAGCCAGAGCCGAGCGGGCCGCTGGAGCTGCTGCGCGCTGTCTTCCGCACTCTGACAGCCGCCATGCGCTACGAGCCGGCCAACGCGCACTTTTTCCGCACTGAGGTGCAGTATGAGAAGCTGGCTGACGCTGTGCGTCTGCTTGGCTGTTTCTCTGATGCTAAGAAGCTCGCCCCGGTGACTACCGTGCCCTGCAACGCCATGGCCTCTAACGCCCAGGTCTTTCAGAGGCTCCTGGAGGACGAGGAGGTGTCTGAGGAGAGCGTGTGCCCACAACTGGCTTACTGCGCCAAGCTCTTTGTCTACCTCTACAAAATGGCCACCGACTCCTTTGACAGGTACGGACTTGCCCGTGTCTATTTGTCAAGAATGAGTTTAGAAAGCATTTCTGGTAACGTTAATGTTGACATCAGGCTAGTACGTTTTAGTTTTGCTGCCTTGATTTGTGTTTTTTTTTGTTTTGTTTGTTTGTTTTTGTTGTTTTTTTTGGGGGGCTTTTTAAACATGGTATTCTGTCTGTCTCCCTTATGATCAGTCTTTAAAACAAAAACCCTTTTTTAATGCGTAGGCACTATTCAGTCTTACATTTCCAGAGTTAGTGGAAGGTCCATTTGCTTTTGTAGTGCAGCTGTGCTTTAGCCTGTGGCCATTTCCTGATCCGGGGTGGGTGGGTGTGGGTGTGTGTGGGTGTGTGTATGTGTGTGCGTATGTACGTGTGAGTGCGCGCTTGTGTTTTTCTGTGGGTTTGTGCCAGACTGTACCAAATCCTTTATGTGTTAATAATCTTAAATTCTCTTCTCAGCTTGAATTAACTGCTTCCATCATTTTTATTCTTCTCTTTCTCTCTTCTTCTCTTTTGCTGATGTAACCCATGGCATCGCCTGGCTGCACATATGGGGTGTGTGTTGCTTCACCCGGCTGATTGTGGGGATTCTGATGCCTGTGTGTGTTGATTGGACGGCTGTGTGCGCGGTATGCTCGTTGTTGATCTGTGTGTGTGCACGTGTGTGTGTGTGTGTGTAGTCGTGCCGAGCAGGTGCCTCCCTGCCTGACTCACGAGACCTCGCTCCCCTCTCCTTGGGGCACGCCAGCACTCACCAGGAAGAGGTACTGCGCTCTGCACTTTTCTGCCCCCCTCAGTCACCCTCTTCGTCTCTCATTCCTGCATCTCTCCCTCTCTTTCTCTGTCTTTTCTCTCTCACTCTTTCTCATACTTTCTAACACAAATCTTATCTTATTCTCTATTCATAGATCTCACTGCCTCTCCCCCTCTCTGTGTGTGTGTGTTCGTGTGTGTGCGTGTGTGCGTGCGTGTGGTTGCACCTCAGCCTGCCTTGTCAAGCTGTTCTGCTGGCTTCCAGCTTGCAGTTGCAAAAAAAAAAGAGCCTCTCAACTATAATAGCTCATTTTTAGGGAGTTGTGATCAGTAATTAACATTGCATCAATGCAGATGTTTAATTGACCTACATCAAACTCTAGCCCTGTGGCCTCTAAGGTTGTGAATTTACACATAAATAGAGGGAATCACAACTTCCCACAGATTCCACATTTAGAAACAAGCCTGTTTGTTACCAGGCATGGTTCTAATGCTGATGTATACTAAGTGAGCAGTGCGCTAGAATGAGCAGCTACGTAACAAAGTATAATGTTTTAAACTGGCGTCAGTGTAGCATAGACAACGTCTACTCCTCATTTTAACATTATGGTTATCAACTACAAGGCATTTACATGTCTTAGCTCCTAAGCATGTTCCAATTACCCATATGTTATTAATTAATGTTTTTTTATATGCCATATTCAAAACTGTGATAAAATGTAAGGATTAAACAGTGAGGGGAAATAAGTATTTGGGGTAATATGTACTTTTTTTGTTTTGTTATTTACTGTACTACCGGTGCATATATTCACTTCAAATTTACACATATAATGTCTTTTGGTTCTGGGAAAAAGCTATTCGGACACCACAACTTACCAACATTAGTACATTGTCACAAAGCTGTTGTTGGCAGTTACAGCTTTGACATGGTAAGAAGTAATTCGTTTTTTTGCAGCTTCGTGGTTCAGTTTTGGCCTATTCCTCTTAACAAATCACCTTCAGTTCCCCAAGGTCACGAAGGTCCGTCTGACATACTCGCAATTTCATAATCCTCCATAAATGTCAGGTGTGATTCAAGTTCTAGGCCATGCGAGGTCTTCTTAAGTTATTTAGACTGTATGTTTGGGGTCATTGTCTTGTTGAAACGTCCATCTTCTTCACAAATTCAGTTTCTTTGTTCATAAGATTAAGCTTTCTCTAATATGTCCCAGTACATCACTCAATTCATTTTTCCTTCGACGTGTAATGCCTCAGTACTGTTTGTAGCAGAAGCAGCCCCATATCATGATGCTCCCGCCTCTTTACTTCACTGCGGGTATGGTGTTCTTGGGATCATAGACACGACCCTTCTTTCCCCAAACATGACAAGCTGAATTCTTTCTAAATAGTTCCGTTTTCATTTCCTCTGACCAGAGGATATTGTTCTGGTTTATCTAATTGCTTTTAGATGCGCATCTCTGTGCTTCATGTTTAGCAGAGGACATTTGTGTGAGGTGTAGGAATGGAGCTGAGGAATGGAGTTCATTGTTTATTGTTCTCTGTGTTGTTTCTACTGCTTTCAGGTTGTCCTGCAGCTCTTTTCAAGTGACTGCTGGCTTTGCTCTTACCTTCCTCATCATTAGTCTGAGAGCTTGTTGTGAAATTGTGCCACACCTCTCCGGGGACGAGTAGTTGTGGTTCTTTCGTAACATTTTTCCATTCGAATGTTGTTTAATAACAGTGTCCCTGAGAGCTTTTGGAAACACCTTCACCTTCACCATTGCTACCTGTTGGGTGAAATATTTACATTGGATATATGCACTGGAAGTATATTAAATAACAAAAAGAAAAGTGTCTGATTACTTATTACTTTGAGAACTTTTCACACCAGTAATTAGGAGAAAACTTGTTTAGGAAATGGATTTGTCTTTGATATTATGTGTGAAATAGGACTGTGCCCTGACCTTCTCCCTCCCACCACACAGACACGGCTACCACAGTTCCTCCAACACAGCTCCAACCAAAAACATCACAGACTTAAAGCTGCACCTGGGGAACCCCTCTCAGCATGCCTCCGATCCTGTGGTTATTCATGCGGGGGCTGTCCTGGCCATGCTGGACCTGCTGGCCTCCATCGGCTCAGACACCCACCCTGAGGTACACCTCTCTGCTCTGCCTTTAGCATGTGCAACAGTTACATACATAATAAATCTACTCTTGTGCAGTATGGACTTTTGTAGAATGTGATATTATAATTGTTTGTCAGGACTCCGTTTGCTAATTTACTTGCAATATCCCTGAAGTTCATTTTTTCCCCACTCATCAAGTAGACCAAAAATGATAATGTCCCAGCTAACAATTATTGGCTCACGGAACATTCTGGGAATGTTTGTTTTTGGTTCCTGAAATGTTCAGAGAACAAATCCTTTAGTTTCAATTTGGTTTTCCAAGAAAGTTTCCTTTACATAAATATAACATTTTGTTACACACATTCTGTTACTGAACCCATACCTTTTTCATAAATTTCACGAACTGTATTGCCAAAGCGTGCCAGAGTATTTTGTTGCATACAATATGAAAGAAATTAGGTTAAGCGCTGTTATGGTATGTTTGTATTAGTGGATTAGTAGAACTTAGTGTAATAATTTTAGAAAGTTTACATTATGTTAACTGATGTATAGTATATACTGATTTAATGTTCAATATGTTTCTATGAATTATGAACGATCAATTATGAAATAATTTCTTTTAGGCACCTGGAAAACAAACCTGCTCAAGCTAATATAGCTATGTTCACATGAACTGAGTTTGTTTAGCAAGAAACCAGAAGTCCAACACTTTCAGAAAACTATGCAGTTTTGACTTTGCAGTATGACCAAAAAAAAAAAAGCATAACAGCTTTTTCTTGTCGCTAAATGCATAACATTCTTTAAACACTGAGGAAACAATTCTGTCTCTGTAGACAACTCTGGCTTTTCATGTCCTTATGAGTGTGCTGTGACAGTCCTATTGCGAGACCGCTGATGAGAATTGATGAGCTGACAAAAGTTTGGAATAATCTCCGCTGGTTCTCTGTTCTCTCTAGTGTTCTTTGCTTGAGTTCCTGTCAGCTTCATCAAAACACGTCCCCATTGCTTCAATCACATTTTCTTGCAAGAGTAAAAAAAAAAAATCTCTGCAGCCAGCCATGATGCCAAGATGTGACTCACACTGAGTACATTTTAATTTGATTTTACCTTTGACTCTGACTGAAAGTTTTTATATACAGCTTAAAACATGCTCAGCGAATGTGGATCTAAAAGATGACTTAATTAAAAACTTGAATGACAGTTAAAAGATGGTCAGAAGTGCAGGTCAGACTTGTTTTGAGCCACAAGCTATAACTCTTACTAAAGTTCAGAGATGAGGGAGACGGTGAGAAAAACATCAACACTGTCAGTGTCTTATATACAGGAAAAAGAACCTGCTTCTAACAGTGCTGATGAAATGCAAGGTTTAATTAAACTGAATAGTCTTAAGTTTACCTTTTATTTGCTTTATGTCATGGCTGTGATGTTTAGTCACACTGGTAAATAGGACTACATCCTTTATTTAAACCACAAAGCTCTTCTTGACTTGAAACCAGCTTTTATACATTTTGTATACTAATATGATCTTTGATCGATCAGCCAGCTTTATTCCTCCTAAATGTCCTATTTCCCAGCATGCCTTGGAGTTGCAGTTGGCGGTGGCGAATGTGCTGCAGTTGTTGGTACACTCTGAGAGGAACCAGCAGGTGCTGTGTGAGTCAGGTCTGCCATCACGCCTGCTACAGCGCTGCAGCTGCGCCATGAGTGACGAGGAGCACACACTACACCAACCACTGCAGAGGACCTTCGAGAGGCTCGCCTCACAGAACCTGCAGCCCATGGCTCTCCGGTCAGTCTAAAACTGAGCAGTCTGCAAAATTTCCTGATAAATATAGCACTGCATTATTAGCTAAAGGACTAGGATACTAGGACCTAGATGCCATTACCTCCATCATAAGTGATATATCAATCTATATAAGTGATAATGTCAGAATTTGGCCATGTGAAGGCTTTTCTCAGGTCATCACACAAGATAGTAAGATACAGTTACTGCTGTTCGTGCAGCATTTTACTTATCTGCTAAAACAGCAATTTCTGTATAATAATGTATAATTCCAGGGGTGGTGTTAAAAAAAAACAGTTGCATTTTTAATGTTTGGAATAGAAAAGTACTTGGATATAATACAGATTTTGTATTAGTCTTAGCTATATGTCTAGTATTAGTCTAAGCTGTTTATATTATAGCCTTAGCTGCCCTGGTTTTTTCATAAAGCTACTGGTCACATGACCAATTCCTCAACCAGTAGTAAATAACATCCAGGATCGAGTCAATTAAACTGATGTTCAGCATCACGTCACACTACAACGCTCAATGTCTACTGCGGTTAGCTAATTTCTAATTAAATTCTAACTTTAACCATCAGGGAAGATTAAACAAAATAAAGCTCCCTATGTCTGTTTATTGTTTGAGTTTAATGATGATGCAAAATCCTTCCCGTAGTTACTATCATAACGATCACAATTATTCAAATAGTACACATGCATGCAGTCTGGAGCGGATGAGTGAGATTATTGAAAGTCAGCTCTGCTCCTTATCTCCTGATCTAGCTTTGATTCACTGCGTTAATAAAATCTTCCCAGTGTGCGCCTGATTATCCAGGCAGATCCCTGGCTCTCAGAAGCTCACAGCACTCTGCAGTTTCTTTGTGTTAAAACAAAATTGATCAAATTTGTCAAGGTTCAGGATTATTTAAAGTTCTCAGTGGGTTGTCTTGAAGAAGTACGCAGTTAGATTAGTGTTTTTAATTTTCCGCATGGCTGCTTGGCCTTGATGAAGGACACAGACACACTCCACTTGCAAAGTCTGTATTTTTTGGCTTTTGCATCTCATCTTTGTAAGTGTGAAAAAAGGAATAGAAAGAAATTGTGGTCACCGTGTACTTATCCATGAAAGTGCTTGAGTTCAAACTGTCACGGCTTGAGGTTTTTATGGTGTGAACTGCTATTAAAATTGGGTGAATTATTTACAATTAAAAAAGCATCCAATGCTGCAGTGTGATGTTGCTCTTTACTGTGAAATCAGGAGGAACTCAGC
This sequence comes from Pangasianodon hypophthalmus, assembly GCF_027358585.1. Lineage (NCBI taxonomy): Eukaryota > Metazoa > Chordata > Actinopteri > Siluriformes > Pangasiidae > Pangasianodon > Pangasianodon hypophthalmus. Next base: position 12,621,606 of record NC_069733.1, on the reverse strand, counting down.
AATCGTTTCCTAAACAGTAGGGGTTTAATGAAAACTGATTTGAATCGGAAAAGCCAAAAGTCTACCAAAAGCCAGAACAGTCCACCTCGATTTACAAATCAATTTTCAATTCAGAAAGGAAAACAGATAACAGATTTTGCTGTTGAAAATTAATTCATGCAACAATCAATGTACATTTCCCAAACAGCTGAAACAATGAACTGTTATTTTTTTCATGTTTTGCATGTTTGTTTAATTATTTTTCATTCCACAGGGAGTTTTTGCGTTTAGGAAATCCTTTAAATTGTGGTGCCTGGGACAAAAAGCTTCTGAAGCAGTATCGGGTTCACAAGCCAAGTTCCCTGAGTTATGAAGCTGAAGCAAGAAGTAAGTAAAACAGATGATCCATGCAAAATTTTTTGGTTTGTACTCTTTGTACATCTTTTTTTTTTTTTTTTGACCTGTCATAACTCCTCAGCTCTAGCTTTTTGTCTGCTTATAAAAGGAAAACACTTCCTCTGCCTGGAACACAACACAATTAAAAGACGAACGATTACCTGTAGATCAAACAAAGCACATTTTCCTGTTCTGGCTGTAGGAGTGGCCATAAATTTAATCGTCCATGCTAGAATGGTTCAATTTAAATGAGCTGTCTGTCCATTTCAAACACAAGAAGGTAATCCCTTTAATAAATCACCTGAAGCTTCATTAGGAACAACCTATAACTGACCTTGATGAAACATTTAAAAATATTGTCTTTTGAGCACTGATTGCCAAATTAAAACAGTTTTTGTATCTGCCTTTAGCACATGGATGTAGTTTTGACCTTTACATTGCTAAATGTTTTGTTTTAGCCTCAGTTTATGAGTGAATCGTGAGGCTTGGTCATTTGTAAGCATTAGTAAGCTGATCTTAATGAAGTTAGTAAACACAGAGAGAAACTGAAGTTACAGAAGCCAGGCAAAAACTTTTTTCCTCTGTTTTTTTTTAGACAGCATGACCGCATCTATGGAGGGCTTGGGGATGGACAGCGTGTTTGCGGTGAGCGAGGAGAGCGGTCCGTACCGCATCAGCCGCAGCTTGGTGCGCTCAGCTGAAGCCAGCGCCGTGCCCCTGACACGCGTCAAGTGTCTAGTGTCCATGACAACGCCGCACGATATCATCCGCCTGCACGGCTCTGCCCTCACGCCAGCCTTCGTCGAGTTTGATACAGCGCTCGAGGGTTTTGGGTGAGTTTTTGAAAATGTGGCTTTCAGTATAGCCTTTGTTTTAGAATATTGTAACAGATGGAAATGCCTGTGGTATGTAACAGAAGACAATCCAGATATGTGTGTGGATGTCTGGGAAAACTCATCAGATGTCTCTGAATTTTCAGACTTTTTCTGCTTATTACATACTTTGACACCTCTACTTTATGAAGATCTAAATATATTTCACCGAAACAATAGTTTTTATGATTTACTCTCTAACCTTCTAACCTTTGTCCAAATATCATGTTAAGTAAATAAGTACATTTAATAAATGCAGCTGTAAATACAAATCTTTTTCATTGGTAGCTTGCTAGCAGCCTCGGCTAGCTTTCCTCACTCCGTGAATGTTATGGTTTGATCAACGTCATTTTCGACCTCGGCACATTCAACATACGTAGTGGGAAAAACCATGAGTGCCTACATATTCTTCTTGTCACTTCATAATCTGGGAAGGAACTTGTAGTTGAAAAGACTACCCCAAGTTGACGAGTAGGAATTTCAAGCTGAGGGGGCATTTTCTTTGGCTTTTCCTAGTTGGAGTTTGCGAATTACAAGGTGCGACCTCAAGTTGAATGCAGCGTTATTTCAGCAATGACGTAAACACAGACAGTGTTCAGTCAAGTCAAGAGAAATAACGAGGCTCCTGTTCATCCATTGCTGTGACTGACATGTACGTCAAGTGATGAGAAAGAGATATGGATGATGCTTATGATAAAAGTAGTTGTTTTCATGCTTGTATTTAAGATATATATATTTTATTTAATACATATTCATTAAATATGAATAAATAGTAGTTGAATTTTTATGTTTTGGAACTAACCAGACTTTTAAATACTAAAACATTACTTCTGATTTTTGATATACATACAAAAGAGAAACATTTTATTCAGGAAAACCTGTAACTGCTATAAAACTTTATATAAAGTATATATAGTCAAGGACAGACAGTAATAAATGCTTTTAAAGCAGGTTTTTTTTATTTGCAAATAAAAGCAGGTGTTCTTCCTTCTTTTCTTTTCTTTGCTGTAGGAGCATGTTTTTGAACAAAACAAATTTGCTGCATTGCAGTCTTAGGCATTTATGTCAAAAGTAAATACCCTGAAGATTTCAAGAACATTGAGCTTTCTGAAGCAGATTTAAACCTGAAACAGTTACAGCTTTTAAAATGTTGATTTGCAGATTAAAGCTGGGCTTTTGGTTCTAATTTTTGTGCTGCTATGAACGTTATTTCTCCAGCACTATAGTCTCCTACAGACAATATGAAGTTTTAAGGACATTCAGTTTTATTGGGGGGAAAAAAGTCTGTGTTTTTTTATGTAGATAATGTCACTTTCAGATATGGCCCTGCTTTTTTAAAGCTTCCAGACGCCAGAAAAAGATCTGAAAGCGTGTGTAAATCTCTTGACACGTCAGATTTGCAAGTGCAGTGTAGAAAGCATTTCAAGTTCCCACCTGCTATTGCTTAAGATAATCCAGGGATGTTGTGTGCACATTCTCCAAATAGTTCCTTTTGCTTGGATTTAATATTTTTTATGATTTATAAGGGCACAGTGAGCCAGCAGCACTCCTCATTAGTATTCTACACTGTTGGAGATGTGTTGAAATGTATTCTTTAGTAACTTATCATAACAAACATCAATAATAATAATAATAATACATTTAGTTTGTTATATTAAAAGTAATTTGATGAGTGCTTCCAATGTTGTGCTTCGAAATGCTTAGAAATCGCAACTTTGTAATGCTGGGCTTGTCTGATACAATGATTTCATCGTCTCTACGTGATACTACACTGCCATGATATCCAGTGACGTTTACTCCGAATATTTTATATTACCAAACCTGTTAGCCTCTGTGTCAGAGCCCTGGCGGTTAACGTGGGAGAACACTGATAAGTTGTCACTCAAAATACGCCAAAAGAGCAGTCTTTTTCTCCACAGTAAAAGAAAAATGAGCCACGCATGAATCTGGAATGATACGCAGAGGTGTTTTGAGCTCTCCATTATTAACTGACACTGCCTGGAAACCCCGCCCCCGCCCCCCCTTCTCCAACGTCATATGCTTTCGAGTAGACTTGCGTTGCGCCCTTGCTTTCTGTGACAGTAAATGGAGAATGAATTTATTCTGTGAAATAAAATCTATTAATGAATTTTTGAATTAGCTAACATTAGATAAGTTCATATTTAACATCAGTTTACTGTATTTATTAAAGATGCCACCGAAAATTTCAGCCGGAAAAGATTAAATTTTTGGCCAAAAGAAAAACAGGATGAAAATTCTGACCTAAAAATTTTAAGTGGTTCTACAGTGATGTGTTAAATCTAACACTTTACAAATAATGCTAATGGTGATGTTTTTTTTGCTGTCCTGCTCCGAACAGACACTTTCAAACACATTGAGCAGCAGGTCAAGTGGGAAAAAATGTCAGGCATGTGGACATTAGACAACCAATTTCATAAAAAACTATATTGTACTGTTTTATTTATTTATTTGTTTGTTTGTTTGTTTATTTATTTTTACTCCGCAAACTGCAGAATCATTTTAAAATCCACCATCCAGCTGAGTTTGCATGTTTGTCACTGCCAGCAAGCAGTTCCTGACTGCACAGCTGATAATATTATTATGCCCTAATGATGAAAACGCTTTCCTGTCTTTTTTTTAGGCTATCACTACAGGGTGGTTAAATCATTTATTGATATTTTTTTAAATAGTAAATTGTGAGCAGGGCAAAGCAGTATAGCACAAGCCTACTCACTGCAGGTGTGCATGTTTCTTTACAGAATAAGGTTTTGCAGATTTGCCTGCTGTGGCCTGCTTGAATAGTAATGATTATATCTATAGATATCTATAAATCATATATTGTGTTTCTGTATTTAAAAAAAATGAAATGTAGAATGTAATTTATGGGACTTCTGTTCTACAGTACTGTAATGTGCGCAGCACGTATCTGGAATCAGTGTTGTAGTTATTAGAGTTAGGGGATAGAAAGGGGAATTCTGGGAAATATAGAATCATCACTTAACATGAGTGGCACTTTTATTTGTATATATTTTAGAATGGTGTCTGCTCTGTTTTCAGCTAAAGGTGCTGGTGAGCAGGAGACACATACACACACACACACACACACACACACACACCTCCATCTGCCTCAATGAAATATTCATTTTAACTCGTTTCTTATCAGGACCGGCGGAGCAGCTTAATGGAGCAGACACAGCTGCACTTGAGCTTCTGTGGGCTCACTGGGAAAGGGAAAGGCATTAGCATATTTGTACCCCCAACACACACACATACACACACTCTATGTGGTTATGTCTAGTTTTTTAGTCACCGGTAATGGGTTTGAGGCTGCATCTGTTAGTCCAGTCTGATAATATCAGAAGCGTGTGTAGTTGGAGTAAATTGGACTCTGTGGGGACGATGTTGGCAGCTGTAATGAGAACTGCTAACTGTCTGATTTATTATTCCTTCATATCACAGAGTATTCCAATTTCCCAGTCATGGCTTTATTTTAATGTGCTTTTTCTAATATCTTATGTTTTCTGTAATAACAGCTTACACATGAGTGTTGTGGACATTTTGACAGTCAATATCTGATTACAGTCCGAGCCGATTAGGCTTATGGCTGTTTCATTACGACGTGTAGCTATCCAACAACTTGATCAAAGTGTGACATGCACTGTGTGAATTCACTTACCTAGCAAGACAGACTGACAATTTTTTCTACCGTGTTTTTTAAATTGGCTCCTTACCCAACATAATCTTTGCAGGAAGAAAGCCTAGGCAAGCTTAAAAATTAATGGCGAAATATATTTATGGTTTCTTAAAGTGTCAAAATGTTAGATGGAAAATGTTAGACACATTTTGAAGCAGGTTTTTGAATATTTTCTGCTTTTATTTTCAGATAAAAGCAGGTGGTTTTTCTTTCCTTTTCCCTTTGCTGCAGGCAATTATTAGTATATTTTTCCACAGGACAGAAAAGCAGCAGAGAGATGTTGTTAAAAGAAGTATTAAAAGCATGTTTTTGAACCAAAAAAAATCCTATACTAAAATCATATGCCTTTTGTTAACAATGAATATTTTCAAGATTTCAGGAAAGGGTTTATAATTTGTAAAATGGTGATTTGCAGATAAAAGCTGGGTTTTTCTTTTTTACAATTTTCTACAAAAGTCTATTTTGGCTCTGTAGGAAAATGTTATTTTCTCTTAATGTAGCATTTTTACTCATTATAGTCTTGTATTTTCTCCAGTTATGGAGAGGAAAGACAATATTAGAATTGGTTTTAAGAGTATTAATAGGCGTATGTTTGTCTTCTTGTCTTAGTTGTTGGGAAGCACATGGACTGAATACACAGCATTGTCTGTGCATAAAGTTTCCAGAGTTTTAGTGAGATGGGGGTAAAAAAGTGTTACATTATACTCCTCAACATTCTGCTGCTCATTCATGCAATTATCCAGTCAGCCAATCATGTGGCAGCATCACAATGCATAAAATCATGCAGGTACAGGTCAAGAGCTTCAGTAAATGTTCACATCAAGCATCAGACTGGGGAAAAATATGATCTCAGTGACTGTTTTTTTTGGAAATTGATGTCCTGGGATTCTCATGCACAACAGTCTCCACAGGATGGTGTGAAAAACAATAAACATCCAGTTAGTGGAAAATCTGCCAGTGGAAATGCCTCATTGATGAGAGAAGTCAGAGGAGAATGGCCAGACTGGTTTGAGCTGACAGGATGGCTATAATAACTCAAATAACCACTCTCTACATCCATGGTGAGCAGAAAAGCATCTCAGAACACACAAGACATCGGACCTTCCACTCCTGTCAGGCAAGAAGAGGAATCTGAGGCTACAGTGGGTACAGGTTCACCTAAACTGGACAGTTAAAGAGCCAATGCCCACTGTAGCATTAGATGGACAACAGTGTTAAATGTTCTCTGATCACCACCTCTCTATCTTTTTTTTTTTTTCTTCACAGGTGTTTGTTTTTACCAAGCCTAGCTCCTCACAACGCACCATCCAACAACACCAACACATCTGGAGTGAATGATGGGGCTGTAGTCAGTGGCATGGGCAGCGGTCAGTATCTACACACACACACACGCACACACACACACACATTAGCAAGCGCTGACTCAGCAGACAGTACCCAGTTCTTCTCTGTGCATATTCAACAAAGAGATGCGGCTGCTGATAAAGATAACGGACAAGAGAGGACAGGATGTCCTGGAGTTTTAGAGAGAAGCAGAAAGCAGGAGTGAAGAGAAGTGGTGCAGAGAAGAGAAAACTGAGAGCTCAGGAGAGAATGACAAATGTGTATATGTAGAGACGTATAGAGGTGTGTGTGTGTGTGTGTGTGTGTGTGTGTGTGTGTGTGTGTGTGTGTGTGCGCGCGCGCACGCGCGCTTTAAGCCTTCTCTGGCGCAGCACTGCTGAGTGGCAGCATTATGTAGTATTAATGCGATGATGCAGGTTCCAGCATAGAGCTTTTTAGATCCCTCGTTCTCTTTCCTGTCTCTCTATCTTGTGCACAAACCAGATAGATAGTTGTCTCTTAAGCTCCCCCTGTTTTCTCTCTTTCTCTATCTGTCTCTCGCTCCATCTCTGTCTCTCTTCTTATCCTTCCTCCGTCGGGAAAGTAAATGGATGTTTTCAGTATTTATAGACAGACTCCTGCAGCATGTCCTCTGACCTAGTTTTCTGCGGCTGACGTCATCACTGCCGCTGGCTGAAGAATTTTCATTCACATGCTCACAGGCAGTCTGAAGCCTCAGATCTCAGGCTCATACGTTTCTCCTTGTTTTTGTTGCTCTGTAAAGTATCTTATTTTCTGATCACTGGAATGGAATGGAATCCAAACAGTGCACCAATTTTGGTTCATAAATATAAAAAAAGTGAGCTGACTGAGTGAATTGAGAAACACTGTGCTTTGTGTTGTCAGCAGTTTTATTTTGCGTGTATGTTATATTAGTCACTTTGTTCATGTGGTAAACATTTACGTAAATATTCTTTCAGTAATGACTGACTAATCACTCATAATTTGGGTTGTTTTTATTTGCTAAAATGGAAAGATACCCCCAAATACTATATCTAAATAGTTTTCACATTTTTCACTAGAGCACAGAGAACAAAGAATTAAAGGCATAGATAATTATATAAATAATTACATTTTGTATTTTGTATCTGCTGTTTATTTTCTGTTTTGTTCATCATTCCAAATATAATTACATTTTGCATATTGTGTCCGCTGGTTTTTTGTTTTTTTTTTTCTTTTTTTTTGCTATTTTTTGGTCCAAATATAATTACATTTCATGTATCTTATCCACTGTTTATTTTCTGTTTTGTTTATCAGTCCAAATATAATTACATTCTGCCTACCACATCCACCATTTATTTTCTGTTTTGTGCGTCTGTACAAATATTCAGAATGCATCATATTCCTGCAGCGCTTCAGCTCTGTCTGTTTGTCTCGGTCCTGCTGTTTTGGTCAGCACCCGAGCGTGATCGTTGTGTTGTCACCTGCACAAACAAACCACACCAAGCGGGAAGACACACCAGGGTTCTATTCAAACAGAATAAATGCTGCCTATGTGAAAGCACACTGACTCTCTGAAATAAATGCAAGAATATATAAAGAAATAGTTGTGGTCTTGTATTGAGTTACTTCTTACAGGGCAGGCAGATTTTGTGTTGAAATTTATAACGTGTTCCTCATTGCACACAGGTGAACGGTTGTTTCCTCCTCCATCGGGCCTCAGTTACTCCACCTGGTTCTGTGTGGAGCATTTCAGCACATCTCCACACACCCACCCAGTGCGTTTACTAACCGTTGTGAGGAGAGCCACGGCATCCGAGCAGCACTACGTCTGTCTGGCCATCGTGCTCTCCGCCAAAGACCGCTCACTCATCGTCTCCACCAAAGAGGAGCTGCTGCAGAGCTACGGCAAGTGACTTTTCTGTTCACGCCATTCACCAGTTTCATAACATACACAAACATCTTTCTATATTATGTTTATTTAGGTGTAATTATTTATTTGTGATCAATTTTCATTATTGTTGTTATTTCTTTTTATCTTTTATATTGTGTTTGTGTACTTATGTCTTTTTGCGAGACTTTCTTCTTTTCTTTAGGTTAAGTATTGACGTTAAGACTTAATGAAATAAATCCCATAAAGTCCAAGATTTTTATTCAGTTCATTATCTTAAAGCACATTCAGCACCTACTATGAATTATTCAGTTACTAGTGTGAAAATAATAGAAAATGCGTGTATGTAAGACTGAGAAATGTAGGTCTGGACCTACGGGAGTTTACGAGAGTTAAGGCTCTGTGTGTGATTTAACTGCGTATATGGGTCAAAGATGGAAAGGGGTTTTTAAATAGCAAAAATAGTTATAGTTATGTAATTTTAAATAAAAGTAAAAAAAATTTAATAAAAAATGGAATAATTTTAATTTATATTCTGGCTGTTTTTCTTTGTAAGAATTACAATGCAGACTTTTATCCTTAATGACAAGCTTGCACTTTATTTAAACTTTCCCATAAACACATTTAACAGATAACAGAGAAATAAGAACAGAATGTTATGTTTATGCCAGTAAATCAACTTTGAATGCAAATTAGGCACATCTCATCTTTGACCTAAATGTATATTTATACAGATCAAACATGTTGCTATACTGTATATGTTTTGTATTTTAATGTCAGTAGTATATCAGTAGTATATCTTCTTCTTTTTCTAGTATAAAGGATAGCTAGGCTTTTCAGTTCACTTTCTTTTGTCTGTGGCTCAGTATGTGTGACCTCACTTCCTGTGTGGTTCGCTCCACAGTGGATGACTTCAGCGAGGAGTCTTCGTTCTATGAGCTGCTGCCGTGCTGCGCCCGTTTCCGCTGCACTGACCTCATCAGCGAGGGCCAGTGGCACCACCTGGTGCTGGTCATGAGCAAAGGGATGCTGAAGAACAGCATGGCTACACTCTACATCGATGGCCAGCTGGTCAACACGGTCAAGGTGAGATACACGACATGAACACACTTTAATATTTCTGGTTTTTATTCACCATATTTGGATGTACTTTTCTGGATTTTCTAAAAGTATTTTCCCTTCAGTTGATTTGAAAATGCCCAGTATAATTTTATTTAATCGAGCAGCTTCTTCATGGCTCATAATACTGCCCATTTTAAAATTAATTATGACAATGAAGTGTCATTATCCTGCCTTCACACTTAGTTGGTTTGCACAGTGTTGCTTGTTTCCTGTGTGCTTGTTTTGTGTCTCTGATCCGTCAGTTCTGTTCAGGCCATTACTTTTAGATTTTAGCACAGTATAGTTAGAATGGATATAAAAAGCAACCACACACAATTGATTTGCAAATACCCAATATATCTTATCACCTAAATCTTTCACAGTTTGAACGTATTTATGGAAATAGACACACAAATCCTACCTGTTTAGGTCAAAATGAGCTACACGTCATTTCTGTAATATGAATTTTCACCAGAAGAGTATATAAAGCTTAAATCTGTCTTCAGATAATGCTGACAACATTTTTGTCCTTTGTGGAAGAATATCCATATTGTATAGGTGAATGGAAAGTAAAAAGAATGCACGCAAAAAATTACGGACACAAAACAGAGCCATGAAGATTTTAATGTTAAAAGCCATTAAAATCTTAATAAAATTTGAACACTATTTAAATCATAATATTGAAATATATTATTATTTTCAAATACCACAGATATTTCACATAATCCAAAAACTATTTATGTCGCTCATTTCGGTGCTCAGATTCAACCAGTCAAATTCAATTTGCCAAATCCTGGTACAAGTTAAGCACCCAGGCTTAAATGTCTCTCAAATTGCATTATTGCAAATTGTGGAAAAAACTACTGCTGAATTTTGAGGAATAAATACATTTTTTTGCTGCAAATTTCATGAGATTTAAATTTCCTTATTTAGAATTCAGTGGATTTTAACATTTAAATCTCTGTCTCTTTTTTGCTTATAAAAAATTGACTGCATGTATCTCTTGGAATGGAAAAGGATAGAAAGAACTAATTTTTTATATTGAGTTTTTATAACTGAGCTGAGGTTAAGAATGTGAGCTATTCTATTTGAGCCTTGCTTGTACAGCCTGAGTATTGTGTAGAAACATATCACACCTCCTTTGTGGTTTGCCTTTGTTGTTCTGATCTGAAGTTAGATAAAGCAACAGTGCTAACCACCACACAAACCACACAGTCACCTCAAGCCACTTCCTCCTTTCCGCCTCCTTGACTTCACTCTCTATCTCCCTCGCTATCTAGCTCCATTATGTACACAGTGTGCCTGGTGGCTCTGGGGCTGCCAACGCTCCTGTGGTGAGCACGGTGTACGGCTACATCGGGACTCCTCCTGCTCAGCGGCAGCTCTCCTCTCTGGTGTGGCGTTTAGGACCTACACACTTCCTGGAAGAAGTGCTGCCTGCTGCCAGCGTGAGCACCATTTATGAGCTCGGGCCTAACTATGTGGGCAGCTTCCAGGCCGTCTATTTGCCATGTGAGTCATTTTAGATGTGTGTATGTGACCTCATGGATTTTTCTCATTGTAAAGCAGTTCTGGGTTATTATAAGGACTATATGAATAATATGATTGATAAGTGTTTATTAATTTCAACATCAGCACATGGACTTTTCATTATAAGTAAGTTTTGAGGTAAATAATCTATGCTATAGATGTGGTAGGTTAAGATTAGATCAAGAAATGGTGCCAGAATCCTATAAATTCATAGATATTTGAATGAAAATGTAATGATGGTGTGCCATTTTAGTATGTAGTATGGGGAAAAAGTATTCAAGGTGCAAGGCTTAAGCAGAGTTACTTATTCTCTGTGATTCAGGTTTGCAAATTAAAAGTGCAAAAATTGCATTCCCTGGGGGAAAAAAAAACTGTCTGGAGGCCACTTGAATCAAGGGTGCACTCATTTCATGTGTAAATGTCAATTTTAAAAATCAGATACTGACTTCCTGTATTTGTCTGATGATGTATCTTCTCTCCTCCACAGGTAAAGACTCGAAGACTGAAGCTGTTCCTCCATGTCCTGTATCCCTGGTTCCAGAGGAGAAAGTGTCCTTCAGTCTCTACGCGCTCTCCGTCTCCTCCCTCACCGTGGCCAAGATCCGCAAGGCCTACAACAAACTGGACAGCAAGGCCATCGCCAAACAGGTGAATATCCAAGGTTATGTGTAGAATATAATTTAAAAAAAAAAAAAAACAGACACCTAAGGTAATAAAATTAAAACCTAAGGATATACAATGAAAACCTGTGATTATGACTATCTGCTTTTTTAAAAATTATTATCTATTTATATTATATTTAAACTTTAACACACATGCAGTCTTTGAATTTCTTCCCTACCAAATATTACACTATTTTAGGTGTCAGTTATTTTGTATTGTTGTCTGAACTCTTATATTTCATGGATAGTTCATTGTAGTATCACTGCAAATCATACCTGTACCACCATACAAAGTTTTATTTCAGCTTTAAATTTACCGCAGTGTTGATTTCAAGCACTGAATCCAACTGCGTTTGTGTCATCATCACTTCACCTCTCAATAAATAATATCAAACTTATTTCCTAAGAATATTGTAATGTTTTTTTGAGAAATTGTTGTCTTTCGTCAACAGTGTATTAGTATTCCACGAATGATTAAATAAAATTAGTGTTTGGCAGCAGACTTTGTAGAGTTTGTAAGAGAAGTAAAGTGCTTAGTCAGCAGTACTGCAGAATATCAGCGTCAGCAAGTCGCCGTGTCCCTTCACTGCCAGGTGTCTTATAGTCAGGACATAATAACATAATGATGGAATTTGGTGCCAGGTGGTACGTTTGGGTAAAAGTCATTAAAGAAATTTTCTGCTGGTAATAAAGAATATAATGCTGTGTGAAGGAGATATTAATGCCCTAATCCGTGTTTAATTGTAAGCGAGTGTTTAATATAACAGTCTCTGGTCTGTATTACTGAATTGTGGATGTGGGTTTATATGATACACTGCATATGTTTGTTCAGGATGTAGTGTCCAATCTAAAATACCGAAACCTCTTTACAGCTGGCAGTCTCCTCTCATGAGAACGCCACTCCAGTGAAGCTCATCCACAACGCTGCAGGCCATCTGATCGGACCTGCCAGGACCATCGGCGCTGCTGTAATAGGCTACCTGGGTACGAATTCAGTGATGATGTTAATCTGCGTATCTGCCACTGAGAGTTTTACAGCTTTGCTATTTTGGTATGTTAATTCTTCTCAACAGAAATATGGATCTATTATATATCTCCCCATCCCCCCTGTAGGTGTGAGAGCCTTTGTGCCCACCCCAGTGGCCACCACACTGCAGTATGTGGGTGGTGCTGCCGCCATCCTTGGCTTAGTGGCCATGGCATCAGACGTGGAAGGGCTGTATGCAGCCGTCAAAGCTCTGGTGTGTGTGGTCAAGAGCAACCCGCTGGCCAGTAAAGAGATGGAGCGCATCAGAGGCTACCAGGTGAGCCCCACTCTGTGTATACAGAACATTGTGTTTTGCCATGTGGATTAGTCTTAGCAAGACCATATCTGCCTTTCTGTTTTATTCGTTTATAACCAGATCATTGATTCAGCCACACTGAAGTTTAACATGTCTCTTTCCAAGACAAAAACATGGGAACATCAGTAGTGAAACAGAAACTTGATAGTGACTCCAGCTTGAAATTCACTGAATGAAATGTGTTCAATATAGTGCTGTTTTATTTATGCTGTAACTGCTCTATTATGCATTTTTATTGGAACTGTTATAGGTGTTATATCTTCCCTCTGTGTTTGTCTATAGCTGCTGGCCATGCTGTTGAAGAAGAAGCGCTCACTACTAAACAGCCACATCCTGCACCTGACCTTCTCCTTAGTGGGCACGGTAGACAGCGGCCACGAGACTTCCATCATTCCCAACTCCACCGCCTTCCAAGACCTGCTCTGTGACTTGGAGGTACAACCACTGCGCTTTTGTAGCATTGTTATATCACTGTGCAGTCTTAAATGTAAAGTTTTCTTAAACCAGGCCTAGTTTAGGATCAGTCTGTTATCTTCTCTTTAACCAGGTTAGGTTAGGATTAGTCTGTTTCCTTCTCTTGAACCAGTTTTGGGTGAGAATTATGTTTTGTACATGAAGCTGATGAAGAACATGAGTGTCTGGATAGTGTAAGCTAGGGTCAGGTCTGGAGTGAAATCTTGAGGAGCAGCTATAACTATACTGATTATACGCTAGTTGATTGGTTGATGCAGGTATTTGATACTTTCTGATAGAGGTGTACACTTTTCCCCACAGGTGTGGCTGCACGCGCCATATGAGCTGCACCTGTCTCTCTTTGAGCACTTCATTGAACTCCTGACTGAATCCAGGTGAGACTTTTCATTCCAGACAGGATGGCTCTTTGAAACATTTCCTTTTATTAAATAATCTTGTTTCCCTTGTGGTTTTATCCAATAAAACATTTTATTTTTGGTATTTAGATTATTAAATAAATGTAATTTAATTTAGTTGGCTTCTTGTCTTCTGATTCCAGTGAGGCTGCTAAAAACGCTAAGCTCTTGCGAGAGTTTCAGCTGATCCCCAAACTGCTGCTGACGTTGAGGGACCAAACGCTGTCTCAGAATACAGTGGCTGCCATCAGCAATGTGCTCAGCCTGCTTCTGCAGGGCTTCCCCAACTCTTACGACCTCCTCCGGTACACCATTCACCCTCACGCCATAAAGCACACATCACCTTTAGCAGGACAGAAGTGTAATTTTGAACGAGTATCTTCATACTAAAAATATGAGCAACCTCCGTATAAGTATCATTTTCCCTCACCATCCACTTTAATAGGAACACCTATACACCTGCTCATTTATGCAGTTATCCAGTCATTCACTAATGTGATACATTTGAACATTATCTGAAGTTCTTGACCTGTATTTGCATGATTTTATGCACTGTGCTGTGCACTGTGCTGTTACCACATGATTGAATGATTGGATAACTGCATAAATGAGCAGGTGTTCCTATTAAAGAGGATGGCGAGTGTATATGTTAATCATTGTTAGAAACTGTTGAACCTTAAATTGTAGCTCTAGTTTAGCTTTATCAAGGCAGAGCATTTTATTTCTTGTTGGTAGAATAACGCTTAAATCCATTACGGTTTATAAGGACTATTAATATACTTAACTGCTTTAATAAAACACTCAATTTTGAGTGTTTTCTTGCCCTTTTAAATACTTTGTGCTTTAATTTTTAGGTTTGGCCAGTTCATTTCATCCACTTTGCCCACGTTTGCAGTCTGTGAGAAGTTTGTGGTCATGGAGGTTAATAATGAGGAGAAGGTTGATGGAGGTGAGACTGTGACCACACACACGATTCTGCAGTTATCACACATGAATATTCCTGATTTAAATGTTAGACATGAAACATATGACATGCTTCATTTCTGTATACAAATTGTAGCAGCATACAATAGTAGTAGTAGTAGTAATAATAAATCTGACTACCTGCATTCTGTCCAGGAAATGAAGAGGATTTTGGAGGGCTGCTCTCCTCCAACGTAATCCTGCTACGCAATCGACTGCTAGACATCCTGCTTAAACTGCTTTTCAGCTCCAAGGAGAAATGCATCGTTAATGCACAGTAATGTTTCATTTTTATTTGTTAATGACCTTAAATTTCATGATCGAAGATGGCGGAGGGGCAAAAGCACACAGCGACCACTCTTGATCCAAAACGGTGCTATTTTGGTCCAGGAGGAACGTTGTTTTGTTTCAGTTTGTACTAACTAGCTGTGTATGGTATCTAATCAGTAAAAGGAGTGCTTAGTATAAAATTTGCATGCATAAGATTATTTTATCACTTCTTAAATGTTTTATTTATATCACCCGAGAACATTTTGCAAAGATAATCATAGGAGTATTATAAACAACCCAAGACAAATGAAATACATGTCACAGAACCATCTTATCATCACTGCTATAATGTCTGAATGTGTGTCTAACTCTACTACTTGCAGGGCATGTGAGGAGCTCGTTCGCACGCTGGGATTTGATTGGCTGCTGATGTTCATGGAGGAACACATTCACTCGAGTACAGTGACTGTGGCACTTTGGATTCTGGTGGTGTTGCTGAGCAATCAGAGCATCCTCAGTCGCTTTAAAGAGGGTCTGTGTGGAGGAGGCTGGCTCGAGCACACCGATTCGGTGCTCACTAACAAGATCGGCACTGTGCTCGGTGAGTAACTTAACACGGTCCTATGTTTGTTCTGACTTATAGGGCTGTATCAATTGCACATGTTTCCATTTTTATTTAATACAATACTGATATCATAGCTCTGAGTATTGGACCGTAATCATCATTAATCTAAAACTAACGTCCACACAGTAACTTAGTTGAGAAGTAAACTCCACTTTGCCTCACTTTATTTCTTTTTTTCTGTTGTTTCAGGGTTTAATGTGGGTCGCAGTGCAGGCGGCAAGTCCACTGTACGTGAGATAAACCGTGACGCCTGTCATTTCCCAGGATTCCCTGTGCTGCAGACGCTGCTGCCCAAACACACCAATGTGCCTGAGCTTTACTTTCTGCTCATGGCGCTCTTTCTGCAGCAGCCTGTCACTGAGCTGCCTGAGAGCCTGCAGGTACATGTCAGTATGCAACCTTTTTCCCCTACTAATCGTACTAACCGTGTGTCCTTGTAACCGTGTGCAATGTGTTAACTTTCTGTCTATACCTGTACTGTCCCCAAATGACCCCTTTTCATGTCTTTAATTCTTCTGTCTAACATTTATATCCATTTACAACGCAGCACTACATGCCTCCTCATAGAGGTAGAACGGTATTAAATATTTACGCAAATCAATATCAGGTTTTGATATTTTGGAACGGTGTAATAATTTTACTCGTTATTTAAATTACAATTGTTTATCATAGTTATTTAGCCAATTTAAGAACGAAATATTTTGATTGATCATTATCAGTATCATTTTACATTAGCAGAGAATAATAGGCTGATAATGTATAGTATCATAATAAATAAGAATAATCAGAAATTGTTCAGCTGTGCAATATATTTTGAAAAAGCATACAGGTTTAGATTTCCAAAGAGAATGCCATTAAAAGAAAGTGCAATAGCACTGCAAATATTAAATTATTTGTTTAGACTAACTACTAGAATACTTTTCCCAAATGCACTTTTAAGATCTTCTTAGCCTTTAGGAGTTTATCAGAGCAGTGCAGAAATAGCATTTTTCTGTTTATTATTTTTAAATAGGCAACGCTGTTTTAGAAGTGTTGAGGTACATTTCACGAATTAACAGCACACAGACGTACTGTCACAAATTCATATGAACCATTTTTACATAATAATCATAAAATATTTGGTACAGATGCACATGCATGCAAGTCCCTTTTCTTCTAATAACCATAATACTGTAAAAAAAGAAAACTCTAGAGGGAGACATGTCTGTGTTGAATTACATTGGTGTGAATGTAGTGTTTTATGGTATATGGTTATTTGTGTGTATGTTATTTATGTTTATGGTATGACAGCATCCTTATGTGCTGAATATGCATGTAGTCAGCATTAGCATTAAATAATTAGGTTATTTATTTTAAATAGTCGCTAAGTGATTTATATGATTTGATTTCTTTGTACATAGAACATGTTTCTATTGTCATCTTATTTTAAACGTTATATTAGTGTTAAATTTACTTAACACTACTCTGACCTGAATTTTTTGTATTGAATTTACTCAGCAATGTGAAAGTTCTCATAACATAACTGAAACACAGAATGGAGAGAAGTGACATGTTCCCTGTGTCTGTGCAGTTTGACCTGGACTCCATCTGGACGTTCATCTTTGGGGTTCCAGCCTCCAGTGCCACGGTGGTGGGCTCCATCCACAACGTGTGTACCGAGGCAGCCTTCCTCCTTCTGGCTATGCTGCGCAGCATGCTGAACCTGGTGAAGCCTCAGCTCCTGTTTTCATTTGGCCTTTTGAGTGTTCTCAGAGCAAAAGAATATTTAAAAACATATGTATAGTTACAATATGTGTGTGTGTGTGTGTATATGTATGTATATATGATATATAGGCACTGACTGCTGATGTATTATAATAATTTTAACCTACTGCAATGAACTGTAACACAATCAGTTATGATAAACTAATACAGTTCACTCAGGATATAATCTGTATTCAAAGAATAACATTGTCATCTATGGGTCAAACACGAAAATGGTTTGCATTGTATAATGATGTGTAATATTAAAATAAACCAACATTTATGGTCTCAGAGATGTCAGAAAGATGAAATTAGTAAGTGGAAAGCAAACTTGAATAGGACATTTTTTAAAATTATGTCCTTACAAGAACTATAACAAAGTGGAGTTTAAAACTATAGCAGCAGAATGAAGTAAAGTTTAAAACTATTAAAGTTTTTTGCCGGCATATAGCCTATTTATTGTCAATTATCAAAAAATATTTAAAAATTATATATGAAATTATTTTTTGACAGTATAAGGAACTGGATCATGAATTTATTTATTTAATTTAAATTTTTTCATCTAGTTGAAGTATTTCTGTGTATTCCTGTTTCATGCTCAGTTAATTTTTGTATGTGTAGCCTTGGCAGTCAGAGGAGGAAGGCTCTTGGCTCAGGGAATACCCCGTCACACTGATGCAGTTTTTCCGTTACCTCTATCACAACGTGCCCGACCTGGCACCCATGTGGCACAGCCCAGATTTCCTGTGTGCCCTCGCAGCTGCCGTCTTCCCCTTCAATATCCGACCCTACTCCGAGATGGTACAGTCCCTTTTTCACCTTTTTCACACAGTAATAATATGGAAATTTTATTCATTCATTCATTTATTCATTCTTTCTCCACCTCTATTTTAGGTCAGTGATTTGGATGATGAAGCCAGCTCACCAACTGAAGAATTCAAAGCCTTCGCAGGAGACACGGGCATGAACCGCAGCCAATCAGAGTACTGTAATGTGGGGTCCAAGACCTACCTGACCAATCACCCGGCCAAGAAATATGTGTTTGATTTCATGAGGGTGTTGATCATGGAGAACCTGTGTATGACTCCTGCCACCAAGCAGACGCCTATTTTAGACCTGCTACTGGAGGTGAGTTTTCTTCATAATCTGTATTTCCTTTTACAGCTTACTGATTAGTCTTAAGCCTTTTTTGCTATAGCACTTATGAGGAAATCACACTTAGTTGTGATTCAAAATTCACATAAAGGCAGAACTACCAAAATCCGTTAGTTAAACTCCATTAACCCTCTGCAATTACAGCATCACACATGCTTTAGTGTCCCCAAGACTGTAATTTAGTATTTAAAATATTTGTACAGTGAGCATTTGTGTGCCAAGACTGATGTGATGTTTGTTTCCAGTCCTCACCCGAACGTTCGACCAGAACGCAGCAGAAAGAGTTCCAGTCCTACATCCTGGATGGTGTGATGGAGCATCTCCTTGCTGCCGATGTGCTTCTAGGTAAGGATTTCATTCATTTTACAAAGTACAAATTCAAAGTACTTGCTGAATCTACCCATTGTTCAGCTTTGAGAAAATTATTCAGTGCTCTCTCATGGTTATGAATTCTTCCCACAGGAGAAGACGCATCAATGCCCATCACGACTGGAGGAAATTACCAGGTCCTGGTCAACAACGTGTTTTACTTTGCCCAGCGGGTGGTGGACAAACTGTGGCAGGGCATGTTCAATAAGGAGTCCAAACTGGTGGTGGAGTTCATAGTGCAGCTGATCAGCCAGGTGATCAACAGTTATGAAGAACTCAGCAAGCCTCATTTCTAAATTTCCACACACACACACACACACGCACACATATATACACATATGAACATTTTGCACAATCTTTACATTACGGTTACAGATTATTGTAGCACCATGTGGTCCATCTTTCATCATTAATTTCAGCCAAAAAAATCTCACTTTTCTGACATTATCACAAAGCTTAACAAATAAAGTTACTTACGTACATGCCGCATCACTTTTTAGGATACAAAGAAATTGTTGTGTTCATATTGCTGGTAAAAGTGGCCCAGTTTAATTATTTTCAATTTGGGCTGCTGATATCTGATACTTATTTGATATGTGGCAATGCGACCTTAGTCTGAACATGCAGGCGTCCATGTAATGGTATGAATATTGGTGAATGCTGTTGTTTGTTTGTCTTAAATTATTTTTATTATTTAAAAAAAAAAAAAAAAAAAAAACAGTGAACACGAGTATTACTTCTAGTTTATTAATGTCAAAGAACATGGTTTGTTTATGTTAACTACTGTGTTAAATACAATCAGTTAAGGGAATCTTAATGTAAAGAGTTAAAAGTGTTACCATAGAAACAAGCTCCTTGTGCTGGCTGGCTTCTTCAGGCAGTCAGAGCCAGTGAACCTTTCATGCAGGCTGCAAGTTACATTAAAAACACATTATTAACACAAGTATGAAAAGAGTTGCAGAAAGCCCAAGGAGACGGAGTAAACGTTGCATAACTTAGTGTACTTTGCGCTAACAAGCAAATGAGCACGCTTTTGGAGAATACTGATTGAATTAGCCACCTACTCTGGGAAAACACAATCCCTTTTGCTCCCTGGATTTATAACCTTACATATTATAATGTGTGATTGTGCTGGAGAAACATTATTTAGTAGTTATAAGAGCTGAGATTATGTGAGGTTGCAGGAAATAACTGCACTTTTATTTCACAGCTTAAACATTTCGACAGGATTTGTATCTGTTTCTTTAAATCTATAGTCATTTATCTACATTTGTATGGCTTCTACCACAATCTCTCACTACTGTCTATTTCTTATTCTTTATCCTTCTTTCAGTTATAATTTTTAAGATGTTGCTTCATTCATGTCTATTCACTACATGTCGTTGAAGCAGTTCGTGTCTTTTGAATTTGTTGCAGCTCAATTATTAAACTTGTCATCTCATCTTCTTGTTTTCTCCTTTCTCTTTGATTTTTTTCATTAGGCAAAGCGAAGGTCTCAGGGATTGTCACTGGATTGCATCTATCACTGCCTGAATCGCACCGTACTGTATCAGCTCTGTCGACCGCATAAGACCGTTCCCCAGCAGGTGGCGCTGCTGGACTCGCTGCGTGTGCTAACAGTAAACCGCAACCTGGTGCTAGGACCCGGAAACCATGACCATGAATTTGTGGCCTGTCTTGCGCACTGTTTAATCAATCTACACACTGGCAGGTGAGCCATGACTTTATGAGATGTATTTTCAGAGGAAAGGCAAGAAAGGTGCAGAAGAGTCAAGATTGTAAAGTGTAAAGATATTGCTGTATGAAGGTTGGAGGGTTGGAGCAAACCTGATCTCGAAAATGGGAAAATAGGTTAGAGCTAAATTTGGGAATTCTTAAACATGAGCTCAGTTAGCAGGTTGACAAAACATTTTATGCCAGTCATATCCAAGCTTACTCATGTCTACCTGTGGCAAATGTGAGTTAGGTTCATTACTAGTTATGTAGCCTGGTAGCTGACTGGCAGGAGGCGATGAGGGCATGTCCAGTATGTTTATAGATGCTGCTATTTTTTTTTTACTTAAATAAAGATGTAAAGATGTTTCTAAGCCACCTTTAGTAGTTTCTACATATTTTAAATCGGTTAACTTTACAAGTTGAGGCTAAATATTAAATGGAGGATCATTGAAAATACTTGTTAGGTTCAGATTGAAGGTGAAGGTAAAATCTGATTTGAGAGAATTGTTTTCTTTTCTGCTTCTAAAAATAAAAGGTGTCCTGTGGGAAGTGTTATTTAAAACAGTGGTGATGAATTTGCTTATGTCAGTCTGTCAGACTCGGTCTTTTGTGAGTGCATTTAAATGAGGTCTGAGCATTCGTATGTGGGTTGGAGAGTGTGCCTTTTTTCCTTCATCTGTTTTTTTATTTTTCCTGTGTCTCTGACTCACACTGGCACACAGCAGCTTGGCAAAGATGATTGCGTTGTCAGGAGACGGTTACTAGGCTGACTCAGAAATCACCACTTCAAGCTCATGTAATAGTTTGTCTGAAGGCAAAGATAACACTTGCGCTAAATCAGAAACGGGCAAAACAAAAGCAGTCATTGTGAATAGGATAAAATTTAATTAATCTGCCATTTACCTGGCTGGGCTGACAGCGAATAGAATAATCAGATTCTATTCTATTTTATTTTTCTGTTTTATTATTATATTCTGCTTTTATTATATTCTGCTTTTATTATATTCTGTTTTATTATGTATCATTGTTGCCCTGTGGGACGAGGCACTAAGGAAAAACGTTGCACTACATTAATACATCACTTGTATGTAATGTATGTGACAAATAGAGAACCTTGAACCTTGAATCAATCACTGAAGTGATGTAATAGTTGTTCTTGTAAGACTGTAAGTGCACACTGCATGTGCGGATCATACCTACTGCATGCAAAAAGTGTTTACTGTTGAATTGTTGAATTATTTAATAATGGCTATTATCAAGAAAATATGCTTTTGCAATTCACTTGATTTGCCCAGTTCGGTTAGTGTGCTGTGTGTTTGTTATATCGTTAACCCTATTATTCCTGTTCACTGCTTTAAAGTGGATGTCCTGTTTAACTCTTTCTACTTTACTGTTTACTCTGTTTCTATGATTATTTGCAAATGTCTAGGTTCTTTTATGTTTATCAGTAACTCTCTAACTTTGTTAAAGGTGACTTATGTACTACACATACCTACTGCTTGCACACTTATTTAGGGTACAGGTTGATTCAGAACTCTTGAACTTTTGAATGAACAATCTCTTTTTTAACTTTATAGCGACAGAACTGAGACATATGTTATCTGACTCCATTTACAGCTGGTTGCTTCGTGCATCTTTTATCTGAATTGTATGTTGTTAAGATCGTAACCACATGCTTTTTCGCCCGCACATGCGATTGTTGGACCTTGTCTGATATGCAAAAGTAGCAATTTGTAGTGGTCTGTCTTTCCAGTTCTTTGAAAAGTACAATTTTCAGATCTGCAGGCTGTATTTAATTACCTTAAACACTTCTTGTACAAGATTAGTTTAACCAGAGAGTATAAATTAATGAAATTTGTTAGGGCTTTGACTCATGGGTAAAGTATCTGTACAAGAGTTGTAAATGGAGTCTCAGTTATTAAAGATATAAACCAAATTTACAGAAGAAGACACACAAAAACCTTTGACATGCTTAGACATCTTTCTGACAGTATGTGTGTATTCACAGTTGAGTGTAAATTAAAGATAGTGGTAATGTGACTGTGACTAAACTTTTTTTACTGCCTTCTTCCCATTTTAAGCTTGTTACTCAGGTTCAAACTCACCTGGACTTAATCTTTGTATATAAAATGTTATTTATAGACACATAAATCTTAATGTTAAAAAATGTTAAATAAATCTTAATCTTAATGAAAAACGGACCTTAAGGATCATTTTCATGGACTCATGACATCACCCTTGTGTTGTGTTGCAGTAACGTGGAAGGGTTTGGGCTGGAGGCTGAAGCTCGGATGACCACCTGGCATGTCATGATGCCATCAGAGAACGAGGCTGATACACAGCAGAGCCAGGATGTCAGCGAGGGTACGACTGTCACATCTCATAACAAGGCGTTAGGATTTTATCTGTAACAGCCAATGAAATAGTCTCTGCTCTCTCTCTCTCTCTCTCTCTCTCTCTCTTGCTTATTTTGAAAGCCTAAAAGACACATTTAGTGTAATCCTATGTTGTCTTGTAAGCCTTTTAATTATACTGCATCAATTAAAAGCATCAACCAAGTGAATAAATGTAATGTAAATGCCAATAGGTCGTCAACTGCTGCTAAAGGCAGTGAACCGGGTGTGGACTGAGCTGATGCACAGTAAGAGACAGATGCTGGAGGACATTTTTAAAGTCTCTCTTCCTGTCAACGACCGAGGACACGTGGACATCGGCACTGCCCGTCCTGCGCTAGAGGAACCAGCAGCCAAGAGCTGGCAGAACCACCTCGGTGAGGGGAAACACATGCACACTATTACGTCTGTTTTACTAATAGACACTAGCAGAGCTGTTTAATCAGGCAGCAGAACTTTAATTAAGAAATGAAATAAATACATTACATACATTAGCCATGAGTGTTGTACTTCACTCACTTTATACGCAGTTCCACATAGGAACCATGCAGACGTGTGTGCTTATATAAAGCCAGTATTTGTTGTTTTTTTTTTATCTGTCCTGTTCAGCCCATGAGAAGAAGTGTATCAGCAGGGGCGAGGCTGTGGCCCCAGCAAATCAGTCCAAACTGTCTCGGGTGAGCAGTGGATTTGGCCTGTCCAAGCTCACAGGCGCCCGGCGGAGCAAGAAAGAGAGCGGCATGAACAAGAACAATCTCTCAGCACAGGTACTGAAAATGCTGACATCACAAGCTGTGGTGTTTTAGTGCAGAAGTTGCAGACTATTACTTTATTTAATTTTTATTTTTATTTTTTAATTTTACTTTATTTATTTTTATTTGTTTAATTACTGCTTCATCATTACTTCATTGCTTCATTACTTTCTTCATCTTCCCTTTCTTTCTTTCTTTCTTTCTTTCTTTCCTTGTTTATTTTTTTCTTTATCTTTTTTCCTTTTTCCTCTCCTTTTCTTTCTTTTTTGTTTTCCTTTCTTTTACTTTTATCTTTCCTAACCTTCCTTTCCTTAGTTCCTTTCCTTCCTCCTTTCCTTTCCTTTCCTTTCATTAAGCTTCTTTATCTGTCTTGTCTGTATGTGTTATTAAATTTTTTTTATTTAACTGTTTATTACTTTATTTCATTTTTATTAGTCTTTTAAATTTTGCTCTATCTTTACCATCAGTTGTAAAAGCACCCTGAGATTTCATTGCCATTAAAATGTGCTTTATTATTATATTATTCATCTACGCTTTAATTTCACTGTTCACACTCCTGCCTGCACAATTCATTTGCAGCTAATTTGAACTAAATGTGAACTAAATCTTCTTTTTTCTTTACAAGGAAACCTTCCAGTGGATGTTCACACATATTGCAGTGGTGCGGGATCTAGTGGCCATGCAGTACAAAGAGTACCAAGAGGTTAGCATCTCACAGAACAAAAAAATGCGGACATGCATTTCAGTCCTGTATGTTTTGATCAAGTATGACCTATTTGTCATCCAAAGCAACAACTAGGGCTGACGCCTGAAATTTAAGTCAGCTGGTATTGATTTTTTTGCAGATGCAGTTTCAGATTTAGATTTCCTGCTCTGAAAAAGCTGCTTAAAAATGCTATTCTGTATCTCTCAAGGTTAAGTCTCTGACCTCAGATAGCTGTCAATCAAGACAGTTGACATCAGACTTGCAAACGTTTGTTGAGAATATCAGAGTTGTGCAAAATTGTCTGTACGCAAGGCTCTTAATTCATCATTCTTACAGCACAAACATTAAGTGCAGTTTATAATGTTTAAGAGTGATTCTAGGACTAGCACTAATCATAACACTTTCAAAGGCAACGTAGAAAATGTGGGTTGCAGTAGTGTAGATGTTTGCAGTAGTGTTTCTGCACAGTTCTTTCCATTATATGCTTCTATTTACAATTTTCTGGCCCATAAATTAGCTCCACCCCACAATCAGAACAGAGTTGCTCAGCTCTGTCACCTTTTATTTAAAAGGCACGTGATGATGGATATATCTTTTAAACATAGGTGACGGGGTCATTGAGGGACGGAGAATGCTTTTAACTGTACTTGCAATTACATGTTTTACACGCAAATGTGGAGCCAAGATCATTTCTTCTGGATTAAACACCCAACAAATATCTGATTTGCTTTGGAGTTATTGTTTCACTTTTACATCTATAAGGAATAAAAACACATCAGGACATGTTGTTTAAGGAAATTAGTGAATGACACGGTGCTGTGCGACCACAATGGCACAGTAGCACATCTCAAAGATGAGTGTTATTAAAGAACGTCACATCATACTTTTTATTCCTTTATATTTACATTTACTTTTGTGGAACATCCACAAAGCATGTTAGTTCATGTTATCACTTACATTAACCTTCTCTCACTTGTCATGTTACTGAGAAACCACAAAGCCCTCAGTCCTGAAGATGTGGCAGGAAACCTAAAGTTACAGCTTTTCCTTTGGCAGTTACAAAGCGCTGACACTGGAGAAGCCTTCCATAAATGTTAAATAAACATCTCTTTACAGAGCAATTCACCATATCAATAATTACTTTTTTTTTTCCAAATCTGATTGCATGAACTGTTCATTATACAAGTCCCTGTGTAAGTTATTACTATACAAACAATAATGTATTAGAACCAGCACATTAATATAAACCTCGTAGCTGGAACTTCTGTCAGAGCTGCTGTTCTGACTGTTCTGATCTTCTGACCAATCAGAATCAAGCATTCTGTGCACAGCAGTGTGGTATAAGTTAATACATACAGTACACGACACATTCAACTTTAATGCAGACGTGCACAGCAATTTTTTTTAATCTTAACTAATATTTATTTTGTTTTTATAACAGAGGCAGCAGAATGCACTGAAGTATGTGACTGATGAATGGGCAGCAATCGAGTACGAGTTACTACGTGAGCGAGGTCTTTGGGGCCCTCCTATTGGCTCACACCTAGACAAGTTCCAGCTGGACATGACCGAGGGGCCCTGTCGAATGAGGAAGAAGATGGTTCGCAATGATCTGTTTTATATCCATTACCCTTACGTGCCTGACAACGAGCCTAACAACAGCTCTCAGGTAGTGTGTTTGAGTGTGTGTCACTGTGTGTCTTTTTTTCACCAAGTATCAGTTCACTTAGGTCTTTTAAAGCCAACGATTAGTCTCAAGTGGTCATATCATTTCCTGTTATTCACAGTGCTCTCCTCAGTTTGCACAATCACTTACATAACTCAAATAAATAAGACTTCTCCAGGCTTATCAAGATTTTTTTTTTTATCAATGTGCAAAGCCAGAGAGAGTTCAATGCAACCTGGCTCAATTTAGCAGTTACCTCAGAGGGGCATGATGGTGACGTTTAGCGCAGGGCAGGTTAAAGATGAAGTCTATAAATAACAGTATCTTTAAAACAGGCTTTTAGCCAATCTGTATCTTACACGCTTTCCCTTCTGTCAGACGTCTTTTCCAGTACCCTTGTTGGGGGCAGCGGGCTGTGTCCCAGTTCAGGTATAACCTGGTCTAATGAATGAATGATTCAACAATGATTTTCTCCTACTCACTGAAACAGTTGCATGATGCTAGAGTGGCCAAAGCCTTGACAGTTTCTGCCTTTAAACATTCTATGTTATACCAAAAATATTTGGATATATAAGGCTTTGCTTATCTACTTCTGTGAGTCCTACGTGTTGTGTTGTTTGCGAAAATGTTTCCACAAGGCTGATGCACTGTTCTGGACATAAGTGGCTGAAGTGCATTTGCGGTACCTTGGTTTTTGGTGCTTCTCACTCCTGCAAATCATTTGAGTGCATATTAACCCATTGTAAACAGGACTGCTTCATGCATTCGAACTGCAGTTTAATAGTAAATATTGTAAGCTAGGGGCACTAGTTGATCTTGCAAAACAGGATGGTACTAATGCGTCATGACTGTATGTGTCATGACTTTGAAATAATTTTTATTTACTACTACTTCTACTTGCTCTGATTATTCAGTTGTTACTTACAACTATTTCAGCTATTCAGTGTCCTGAATGCCTGAAGATTTTTACAGACATAACCTCTCTGCTAGCTTTCGTTAGTTTTTAGTCATGTTTTTTGGTTAAATGTTTCACAACATTTAAAAAAGGATTCTGTCCCCCAGAAGCCGGTGCGTTACCGGAGAGCCATCAGCTACGACAGTAAGGAGTACTACATGCGCTTGTTGTCGGGAAACCCGGGCATGTACCAGCACTCCATCCAGCAGAGCACAGAGGGAGAAAGCACACAGCAGGAACCAGAGCACGGCGAAGACACCATCGCAAGGGTCAAAGGTAAAACCAGTCCAGTCCAGTTAAGACCTGCAGTATTGGAACTTTTGGTTCCAGAAGGCTGAAAATTTGATCAGATGCAAATATACACTGTACACATAAACCAAACCGAGAACGACAGCACAACTGCTCAATTACAGCATGACGTGCCCCAAAACACTTAAGGAATTCCAGTAAATATTCATCCTACTCCTTGCTGAAAGTAAGTTTAAGAAATTTGATAACATAACTCTGAGGTCCTGCTGTAAGCTGTGAGCATTTTTGGTCTTAGAACACTTTTATTATGTTTAGTAACGATTCTGAATTGCTTAAAATCATTAAAGGTGTTCCACTACACCCCCTGCATTTCAGTGTTGTGCGATTCCCACACATGGGTAGAAGTGAAATGCAGTGTAGTGTGGAATTGCATTCACTTTTGATGCTTGGAAAGCAAACCCATCTACTTCTTTTTCACGGAAGAGATCAGGTGACGTAAGAGCACAGCAGCAAAGCTTTGCATTTCAGTGTGGAATGTTTTCCTCATGTCACTGATGAAATCAATTCAGCTTGCTTTACTCTTCTCTGTGAAAATTCTGTGAGAAAATATGTTCTGGTGCTAATTCATGCCAGAGGAAAGGAACAAAGGTATCAAGCTCAGTCATTTTGAGCTTAAAATGTTAATTGGTTCTTTGGTGATAAATTTTCTTTCCTGAATGGAAAGAAAAAAATCCTTTAATGATCTTTCCAGAATGTGAATAAATACCACCACTGCAGATAGAGAGAAAAGAGTTTTAATAAGTCCTTCCCTAATCAAGTCTCGATCCACACCATTCAGTGCAAACTGGACCCTGGTGCTCTGATGTTCTATTGTTCTCCAGCAATCAGGTTATTACTGCTCCGACTGTGTTGTTAAATCACAGCATGTTGTAATTGTTGTTTGGTACAAGGCTGCGTGATGCGAATTGCAGATGAAGGGAAAAAACACATGGAGGCAAATGGCAGGGTTTAGAAGAACCAGTGCTGGTGGTAAGCTAAGGCAGATGAATTTACCTTGAAGATATTTTGACTCTAATCTCCTAATCAGTTCTGTTCATTATTCCCAAAATAATGAAGCACCTTGGATGACTGGCTTCATGTAGAACTTGTTCAGTCACCTTTTTACTACAAACATCATTCATAGACATTCTGGTAACAGGTTCGATGTAAAAGTTAATATAATATTTAAATGTAAAAAAGCTTATGCATGTCTCCTCGTCTGCATGTCGAAGGAACGCTGTAGTTTAGCCGTAAATGTGCCAAGAGTAGATCGTTTTGATAGTGGGTTTGATGGTCTGTTTGTGTGTGTGCAGGTCTTGTAAAAGCTCCTCTGAAGCGTTCTCGCTCCACAGCGGATGGCGGAGATGAGGACGGCCCAGAGCAGCTACAGGAGCTGCTGGAGTGTGGAGCTGTAGATGAGGAGCAGAAGACGGACAACACCACCCTGCTCCGCCTGCTGGAGGAGGGAGAAAAGGTTATTAAATTCAGTCATTTATTTTTAAAAAATCTGGTTTCAATTTTGTGTTTGTCTTGTTTGTGTTCAGTATTCTAATTTGTCCCTGCTCTGATTTTGTTATGATGGCATTGCAGATGTTTATGTGCATATATTAAAGGCCTTGTTACCATGTGTGTAAACAGATTCAGCACATGTACCGTTGTGCTCGGGTCCAAGGGCTGGACACCAGTGAAGGGCTGCTGCTGTTTGGCAAAGAACATTTTTACGTGATTGACGGCTTCACTATGACCGTCTCCAGAGAGATCAGAGACATCGAGACGCTTCCTGCAAAGTGAGATCCAGATCTTTTTGCTTTAGGGACTTGTTGTGTAGATATTGTTGTTTGTGTTGATCCAGTAAGATCTGTTTTGAAAGTACAAACTGGAAAAAAATTCAGAGAGCATCATTGTCATTAAGTATGTATGTATTCAGGTGTGTGTTTCTCAGTACATTTTAGTCCGTTACGAATAGCGCCCAATTTTTGTGCTTTCATTCTTGTTTGACTCAATCCAGTTTTTTTGGTAAATTTTGTCACTGGACGCAACAAATGTGGCACAGATGGGTGGATTCTTTTTTCTTAACCTATTTTAGTGCCCATTTCTAGATTAGTAGAACATGTCAATTTTTATATGCTATATGGCCAGAAGTTTGTGGGCAACTGACCATCACACCCATACGTGCTTTTTGAGCATCCTGTTCCAGATTTAGTCCCCCTTTGCTGTTATAATAACCTCCACTCTTTTGGGTAGGCTTTCCACTAGATTTCACTAGATTTTAGAAGGACCTGGGACACATTGTTCACAATGTTGCAGTTCATCCCAGAAGTGTCCAGTGGGGTTGAGGTCAGGGCTCAGTGCAGAACACTTCCACTCCAGTCTTGGCAAATTCTGACTTCATGGACCTCACATGGTGCACAGGGACATGTCTGGGCCCTTTAGTTCCAGTGAAGGTAAATTGTAATGCTACAGCATACAGAGACATTCTAGACAATTGTGTGCTTCTAACCTTGTGGCAACAGTTTGGGGAAGAACCACATAGGTGTGTGATGATCAGGTGTCCACATACTTTTGGCCTTATAGTGTATATACACTGCTCTCTCCTAAAATTCAGACAATATTGTGATATAAATGTCTTAATCACCCATTGCTAGTTACAAGCTTATGTGAAATGTCTCAAACCATGTTATTTGCATTTACCACAAACCATGTTATTTGCATTTACCACAGACCATGTTATTTGCATTTACCACAAACCATGTTGTTTAAATTTATGTACATTTATTATACCATGAATTTTCTGTATCATTCCACCCCTAGATGCAACATTTTTATTTGGGAATGCTAAAGAATGCTTACGGTTTTCTACACCTCTATGAGATGATCTTATGGTATCCTTATTGTTTATAACATTAGCAGTATACGGACAAGACATCTCCTCTGTAATGAAACTCTTGGATCCATATGGCTGTAATTTAAAACTGAATGAGCATGTGACTCTGAACAACTTCGATGTTTGTATAGTGATACCTGCACATTATTGGATCATGAATTTATTTATAGAACACTAAAGTCATGATATTGTGGCATATGCTAATATAAAGTGAGAGCTGCCATGGTCAGTTTAATCAGTTTGCATGCTTTGCTAAGAACCTTTATTTTCTTTCTCCTTTTAACAACTTCCCAATATGATGTGATAGCAAATACATGTCTTAGGGACTCCTCTAAAGTATGTATCATTTCATGATTGGCAAAAATATTTTAATCTGCAGGCAAATACAACTAAATACTATAAGTGGCAGCAGCCAAAAAAAAAAAAAGACAAAAAAAAGAGAGACATCTGTCTGTAGAATCAGAGATTTTTCTATCCAGACAGGACTAAAATAGGTTTTTATTTTTATTTTTATTTATTTATTTATTTTTTATTTTTCAAAAAACAATGCTAATTTGAGCTGGAACTGTTTCAGTGGAGGAGGGAGAAAAATATCAACATGGTGATACAGACAGAAATAAAATCACCTACAGTGATGGATTTAGCCAGCCACCACATGTAGCCAAATAGGGCTTATTGTTGATGTTTCTGTCATTTCCCAGCATGCACGAGCCAATTATCCCCAAAGGAGCCCGACAAAGCCAGAGTCAGCTGAAACGGACCTGCAGCATCTTTGCATACGAAGACATCAAGGAGGTGCACAAGCGTCGCTATCTGCTCCAGGTAATAAAAGAGACACAGTTAGCAGGTTTAAAGTGGAATGTAAATAAACAACTGTTTTAAAATGTATTTTTTTGTGTTTTTTTTCCCTTGCCAATCAATGCTTTTTCTGTTACAGCCAATGGCAGTAGAGGTGTTTTCAGGCGATGGGCGAAATTACCTCTTGGCTTTTCAGAAGGGAGTCAGGAACAAGGTCTATCAGAGGTGAGGTGTATATTGAAGAAACAGCCTCAAGTTGGCCAAATGTCATTCATTCTTATAAATGATGCATTACTCTGTTGTTTTATTTGTAGGTTTTTGGCAGTTGTTCCCTCATTAGCAGACAGCTCAGAGTCAGTCTCTGGTCAGCGGCCCAACACTAGTGTAGAGCAAGGGTAAGCCCATGAAGCATGCATAATGCTCACATATAACCTCAGACTGCCAATAAGCAGATAAGATTAGCTGATTTGTGTCTTCTTATCTAGATCGGGTCTTCTCAGCACTTTGGTTGGAGAGAAATCAGTAACACAGCGGTGGGAGGTAAGCCTTTCTACTTGGAATCAGTCAATAAATTGGCTGAACTTGATGTTTTGCTGCTCATCAAAGTGGATTCGCTCATTTTGATGAACTTCAAATCTGATTATAACCTTCTGGAGTGGAAGAATAACTTCAGCATTCCCCTCATTTTGAAATATTACTACTACACATTTAAAATGACCTGGATGGCTAAAATTTAACACTTCTTCATTCTCAGAGAGGAGAGATCAGCAACTTCCAGTATCTGATGCACCTGAACACACTGGCCGGCAGATCCTACAATGACTTGATGCAGTACCCGGTCTTCCCCTGGATCCTGGCTGACTATGACTCTGAGGTAAATAGCTTTTGGGCATTTTGGGGATAACCAGTGGCATAAAGTGTTATGGCCTATAATGCTGTAGGTTTTGCCACACATCTGCCACATATCTTCTGCTATTTTTTTAATTAAGACTACGCATTTGTAAATGAAGCATTGTTTAGCATGGTGAAGAAACAAGCCACACTTTCCTCTTCTCAGAAATAAAAACAACAATATACTTGTGAGTTAAATAGCTGAAATCCAAAAATAATGCAAAGGTTAAGGTTCTTTATTTCATTCATTATTAAGGCAATATTGTTACCAGCCTGTAATTAGGGCATCTTGCTTCACAGCATCCATCGGTCCTTAAATGTCTTAATTTGACTGAATTCCAAATTAGATTTTAGGCTTTTTTATTTTAGTGATTGTGTTTCTTAATTCTGTTTTAAAAACATCACATCACACTCACACTGAATAATACAAGGTCACTCACACGAGGCAGGGGCGTGGTTTAAGGTAAGGCTAACATTAGCTTCCTGCTAATGAGCTAGTGCACACAGAGACACTTTGATGTTGGAAAATGTAAGTTCATCTATGCTATAAAATATTTGAAACACACTTCAATTGTGTGAGCTGTAAGAATATACATAAATAGACGCATGGATTATTATAAATGTTTTTGTATTTGGTGTATCGCCGTTGCAAATTAGGTCCTAGATTGCATTTAATGTACTGCTAGAAACTCTTTAAATGTTTGCTAACACTACATTTATAAGATGTTAAGTAAGCTTAGAGGATATAACTAGTCTTGGCTGCCTTACATAAATTAACATTGTTTTTCGCATTCAACATAACTAAAGAAAGTTCTGCTGCCAATGCAAACAATTACTATGAAACATCCACTGTGGCATGACTCATTATTTTGTTCAGGCTGTGTGTCATTACAAAGGAACCCCAGTTCTCAGTGATACCTTTGTAAATGATATTCCTGTAGGAATCGTGAAATTATCACAATGAGCCAAACTTACATGAGATTTTAATGTTTTCTGATTATCCATAATATGTACACAGGAACTGGACCTTAATAATCCAAAGACATTCCGTAACCTGTCCAAGCCCATGGGTGCTCAGACGGATGACCGGCTGATTCAGTACAAAAAGAGATTCAAAGACTGGGAGGATCCTAATGGTGGGTTCAGACAATAGAGGCATCTGTTAACTAGGGTTACACATTTGCTGGGCTCAGTGCTGAAAATGTCTGACTGGTGATTGTTGTGTGTTTTTGTTTAGGTGAGACCCCAGCGTATCATTACGGAACTCATTACTCCTCAGCCATGATCGTGGCATCTTATTTGGTGAGAATGGAGCCTTTCACACAGATCTTCCTCCGACTGCAGGTGAGTGAGGAGCATTTGCTTTGTGGTTCAGAGCCTCTCAAGCCTCTTCTAAAAGATCCTCAGTTCATTTATTGTATTAACTCATATCCTGCCTGTTTTGATCATTTTCAACAAATCATAGAGCTGTGTAAAATGTTGATTTTTTTTTTGATTTTTTTTTTAACATTTTCATTAACAAGCCATTTTATCTCTTCATCTTGTCCCATTTACTTGACTTTCTTAGGTTTCAGCTTATTTGTTTCTTTTAATATGTTTATCCTGTTTTATTTTGGTATCATACCACATAATGCTGCTGAATTATTGATTCTGATTAATTAATTAACAGCAACTCAAACAGTAGTGCCGTCTGTAATCCAAATAAAGGTTTATATTAATGTGCTTGTTCTAAAACATTATCGATTCAGTAGTACAACTTCCACATGGACTTATATGGTGGACACTCCACATAAATGGATTAAAAAAGCATGTAATCATTGATATGCACAGTTTTCTGTGAGGAGACATTCACTTAGCATTTTTGCAATGTCAGGGCTTTGTAACAGTCAGAGGTAAAATTTTCAGACACAGGAAGGTCTTCAGGATTGAGGTGACATGACAAGCTGCATTTTATTAGCTTCAAGAGAGATGAAAGGCTGGTGAAGGAATAACACCTTATAACTATTTTAACATAAATGATAGCAGAAACTTGTTTCAAGGAAGTTCCACAACATTAAACATAGCTATAAACGATGAAAAATGCTTATCATTGGAACAACGATGTGGTATAAGAGCAATAAAATAATTCAGGGTGTCCTTTCATAGAAAATAAACTTCAGGGTCACACCAGTCCCTCATTGGTTATTTTCCTATAACAGCACATCCCAAAGTGTTTTAGTCCTTACTATTCACTGTTATAATTATGTAGTTTACATATTTTTGGGTTATTAGACTGCAGAAATGAAGTAATTTAACACATCCAGTTGCACTCATTAAGGAAGATCTAGTGCACTCTGCAGGTAGTTTAAGGAACAACTTTGAGACAAACTGTGTGCACAATAACAGCATCTTCCATTCACTCAGGAAATATTTACATTGCATTGTTTTTCTCACAGTCATGTCATTCAAAGAGAGTAAACAGTCATAAATCAGGACGCCTTCAGGCTGCTTGACAGATTTTTGTGAATAGAGGAGTCTGTATGTCACTTTATAACCAGTGGCTTGTTTCTGCCCTTTTTTATATTTGTTTCCACTTGTTCTTTTTCCTCTTTGTAGGGGGGCCACTTTGATCTGGCTGATCGGATGTTCCACAGCGTGCGCGAAGCCTGGCTTTCTGCCTCCAAACACAACATGGCCGATGTCAAGGAGCTCATACCAGAGTTCTTCTACCTCCCCGAATTCCTGCTCAACTCCAATAACTTTGACTTAGGTAGCAAACAATCTTTGCTAAGTTGCTAAGCTCATTTGGGTGTGCACGGAGGTTAACGTGACATTGTGTGGATTGTTCTTGTTGTGATACAGGAAGTAAACAGAACGGCACTAGACTGGGAGACGTGATCTTGCCTCCATGGGCCAAAGGAGATCCAAGAGAGTTCATCAGGGTTCACAGACAGGTGAAAAACATCCCTTCACCTTCATCACATAATCACTTCATCACAGCACCAACACTAATATGTACAAATAATTTACATTACACTATGCTACAGTTATGAATTGAATAGGATCCTGCTATGTTCATATATGCAGAGCGGTAACAACAACAACAAAAAATAGTAACAGACGGCTATATAACTAAAGCAGAAACACATACATTCATGTAATTTGGAAAATCTGCCCAAAAAGTAATCTAATAGTTTGTAAAATGTTAGCAACAAACAGTTGAAGACATAAATGAAGACATTTATATTTGTATTTATATTTCTGCTCCTGTGTCTTGCCAGGCGTTAGAGTGCGACTATGTCAGTGCCCACCTGCATGAATGGATTGACCTCATATTCGGCTACAAACAGCAGGGCCCTCCAGCAGTGGAGGCTGTAAACGTGTTCCACCATCTCTTCTATGAGGGCCAAGTGGACATCTACAACATCAACGACCCTCTGAAAGAGACGGCCACCATCGGCTTCATCAACAACTTCGGCCAGATCCCCAAGCAGGTGCTTGACCAACGGATTGGAGCACAAAAATAAAAACCCACAAACCCTGCTCTGTCTTTTCTTCAGAGTTTTTATAAGTCTGCTTTAATACTTTAATACTAGGTGGTTTTTTCATTAATATTCAGACATAATTCTAGGGTAAGCGGCCACAAGAAATGCTTTTGGTCACAGCAGACCATTTCCAAAAGTTAAAAAGGGTTATTTTGTGTCCAGGTCACAGCTCAAGAAGCAAGGACAGTGCTGGTATTGACAAAAGTCTTGTTAGTGAGCAAATATGAGGAGCTTAATGATACATTCACTAAGAGATATTTCAGTCTGTATACAGTGGTCTAGGTACTGTGCCCAAATTTTCATTCACACTGCCTCCTCTTCATCGTAGGTAGACTCAATTTTGAAAAATAAATCTTATCTTTTACTATAATTAATAACAGTATTTCCCCCCTATTTAGCTTTCAGATTCAAATTGCATTGTGGGATTGATTTATTATAGTTGCAAGAGCTATTTGCATCAAGCAGATAATGCAAATGGTGTCTTTCGGTTTGTTTAAATGTTGATCGATATGAACTAGCAACAAGACATGGACTAGTAATGCAGAAGCGCTTCCTCGGCTTGCTTTATTTTTCCCAAATATTCTATTTGAATAATAATCTCATTATTTTGAACATGTCACTCGAAGCTCAACTTTGCAGATTGTTTATCGAAAAACAATGACAGATTTATCACTGATAACTGGTGTGGCGTCGCATGTTTACAGTAAATGTGTAACATGTTATCAACAGCACAGATTAATTAGACACATAATGCTGTTATTTTACTTTTGAATTTCTAAAGTGTGCATATGTGGATTTTATTGCAGCTGTTTAAGAAGCCTCATCCCCCTAAGCGCGTACGCAGCAAGTCGAACGGCGAGATCCCCAGCATGGCCGCGTCCATTAACTCCACTGCAGACAAGATCTTCTTCCACCATCTAGACAACCTGCGGCCTTCTCTCGCTCCTGTTAAAGGTACTGTGGGAAGTCCCAAAGAGTAATCAATATACCTACAGAATTACTTCAGACTTTATTGAAAGAATAGTTTATTTGGGAAAAAAAAATGACGATGTCTTGCAGTGAATGAGAGATAATGAGCAGTTAGAAAATCACATTAAAGAAATATTGAAAAATCATTAACACATACTAGCACAAAACAGCATTATGCAAATGAGATTATTTCCTATCTCACCCCAGACAGCTGTTTTAAGTTTTTAAAATGTTTTAATCCTGTTTATCTACAAAAGACATTCGCATATACACAGTACTGTGCAAAAGTCTAAGACACCTTTTTCAATACAAATTTTGTCTTAAATGATTATTTTAAGGCAATTATTGAGTCAATAAAAAAAAAAAATTTGATTCCAATCATTACTTTTCCAACAAAAAATTAAACATTACAGGAAAATGTATTTTTTGTACAAATGTTTAATTTCATTATTTTTGAAGACAACTTTATAGCATTTCTTTGTATCTGTCCAAGACTGCACAGTACTGTGTGTGTTTGTGTGTTTATATAAATGTGTTTTGTAGATTTGGCATGGCTTTTTTTGTATCTGACTTAACAGGATGTCAGTAAACTCTCTCTCTCTCTCCCTCTCTCTCCCTCTCCCTCTCTCTCTCTCTCTTTCTCTCTAACTCTGTGTGTGTGTGTGTGTGTGTGTGTGTGTGTGTGTGTGTGTGTGTGTGTGTGTGTGTGTGTGTGTGTTGCAGAGCTGAAGGAGCCTGTGGGTCAGATAGTATGCACTGATAAGGGCATTCTGGCTGTAGAGCAGAACAAAGTGCTGGTTCCTCCTGCCTGGAATAAGACATTTGCCTGGGGCTATGCAGACCTCAGCTGCCGGCTGGCCAACTACGAGTCTGACAAGGTCAGCAACTTTCCCACTCTGTAAATCTTCAGCCTGCAGTGCACAGTGTGGGGCAAATACAGATCTAAATTTTTGTGTTGGAGAAAAATGGTCATTAGGAGAATCCTCAGAATTACAGATGTGAGCATTAATCTGTTACTCTGTGTAAGTTAGGTTGGAACAGTATGAAAAATTCACATAGGGAATAGAAACATTATCGTGTCGGTTACTACCTTCCCACCAAATAAGAGAAGAAACAAATGCATTTCCTGTTCAGCAAGAAAAACGCTAAAACACTACCATGACTGAATCCATTTTCCTCTGTTCATATAACGTCGGATCAGACACACCCTTAGTTAGAGGCTACAGCTTGGAAATCTCATATTATTTCCAAGTAGCTTACGTTTTTCTTCATATTTCTCAGTTATTTCAAATAACACCACTTCATATGCTGTCCCTAAACTTGACGCCTTGGGTTGAGACATTACTGCTGGCTTCCAAATAAGGAAAAAAATGTTAATAAATCAGTAATGTGTTCTGCATTTCACTCTAGAACTAACAGTGCCCCCTAGTGTCCATATTTTAGTTCAGTTTATTTACTCATCCTGAGTAGCTTATGTTTCTTATGACTTCTTGATTTTGACTTTCTTCTCGTTCTTTGTGTGATCTGTTTTGTGTAACTGATCCACTTGACTTTTTGCAGGCTGTGATTGTGTACGAGTGTCTGTCCGAATGGGCTCAGATCTTATGTGCTATCTGTCCAAACCCCAAACTGGTGATTACTGGTGGCACAAGCACAGCTATCTGCGTTTGGGAGACGAGTCCTTCCAAAGAAAAGGCCAAAACCCTCACACTCAAACAGGTGAATGAACACAAGTTGTTACAACTGGATTAATTAATTGGATTAATTGGACAAAAAAAAAAAAGATTTGTCCAACATAATGATTAATTCCATTAACAACATTATATATTTAAAAAAAAAGAACATATTAGTGATGTTTGGGTTGTGTGAATCTGACAGAAACAAGTTTCTGAATAATTTAAACAAAAATTATTTGATTATTTTATCTCTTGTCACATAACCTCCATGCTTTATATACACACACAAATTAGGATGTATTGAATGTTTGAAATTTTGCACATGTATTGTGATATATAAGGGTTAAATTACAATATAACCCATGAATTTGTATACTGTATTGCCAAAAGTATGGGGACATCTGACCATCACAACCATCCTATTCCAAAACCACTGGCATTAATATGGAGTTGCTCCTCTCTTTGCTGTTATAATTTTCACTCTTAAAATAAAATAATTTTCACTCTTCACCTTGGCAAACCATGTCTTCATGGACCTGGCTATGTGAACAGGGGCATTTGTTATGCTGGAAGAGGTTTGTGCCTTTTAGTTCCAGTGAAGGGAAATTGTAATACTACAGCATAAAAAGACATTCTATACAATTGTGTGCTTCCAGTAAAAGTTTGTGGCAACAGTTTTGGGAAGGAACACACATGGGTGTGATGGTCAGGTGTCCAAAAACCTTTGGCCATATGGTGTATGTTTACAGTGAAATGACTGAGACTTGTTTATTCCAGGCTCTGCTGGGACACACAGACGCTGTGACGTGTTTGACGGCGTCCTCTGCCTATCACATTGTAGTGAGTGGCTCTCGGGACCGAACCTGCATCATCTGGGACCTGAATAAACTGTCGTTTGTCACACAGCTGAGAGGACACCGTGCTCCAGTGTCTGCGCTCTGTATAAATGAGCTCACTGTGAGTTTGATCCAACACTTTTATAACAGTGTAATAAGAGCTGGCCTACTGTCTATTCTAGCCATTTAATCAAATCTCACACTGATTGGTTCCTACACAAAATGTATTCTGACTGGGGGTTTATGACAACAAACATAAAGATGTCTGACACTGTAAACTATTTTAAATTCTTAATCCTTTATTACACAGGGAGATATTGTGTCCTGTGCTGGAACATACATCCACATATGGAGCATTAATGGCAACCCCATCGCTAGTGCCAACACATTCACCGGGCGCAGCCAGCAGATCCTGTGCTGCTGTGTGTCTGAGATGAACGAATGGGACACACAGAACGTCATCATCACAGGACACTCAGACGGTGTCGTCAGGGTAACCACCTTCTGTCATCCCATAATTAAGTGCATTGCTGTTATTCTTTCCATTTCTGTGCATTTGTCTAGAATAGATGTGAAGATAAGGTGAGACTTTACTAAATGGGTTTGTCTTGTAGTTCTGGAGAATGGAGTTCCTGCAAGTCCCAGAAACCCCTGCACCCGAGCCAGTCGAGCCTCCAGAGGTTCCAGACTGCTGTTCAGAGGAGAAAATCGGTAACGCACTCCTATCCACCAATATAGTGTGGTAGATTTTGTTAGAATTAATTAGGGCTAGGCAATAGGACAATGTGATATCGGTATTATGAGAAATGAATTCACAAGTGAAGCGTCATCAGCATTCTCATTACTAGCTTCACTCTCCTTTACTTTATTACTCGTTTGTGTGTCTTCCAGATGGGCGTGAAGCTGCAGACGAGGACAGCAGCGAATCAGAAGCCGAGGAGGCCGGTGTGAGTCAGGAATGTAAAACACAGGCACCAAACAGTCAGCCTGGGAGTGGCTCTCACAGGCCCAAGCCTCCACGCACCAGCTTGGAGGACTCGGGTCGTTGGTCTGACTCACTCAGCGTCGATGAGAAGGACGGGTTTGTGTTCGTGAACTACTCGGAGGGCCAAGCCAGGCC
Organism: Pangasianodon hypophthalmus; assembly: GCF_027358585.1. Classification (NCBI taxonomy): domain Eukaryota; kingdom Metazoa; phylum Chordata; class Actinopteri; order Siluriformes; family Pangasiidae; genus Pangasianodon; species Pangasianodon hypophthalmus. The sequence continues at coordinate 12,581,647 of NC_069733.1, read as the reverse complement.
TGCCAATCCACCCACTAACCCCCACACCAACCCGCAATCCATGCCACAGCCCCTGCAGCCCAGCAACATGGAGCCACGACCCTACAACAAACTCAGAGCGGGTATGAAAATGCATTTCACATTAAAAGGATACTCCAGCATTTTTCATCCTATACACTGAATCTGCAGTGTGATTACCATCAGGAAGAATTGAATATACTGAAAAGAGAAAAAAAAAAACAATAGAAAAGCCTTGGACTCAAAACTATCTATCTATCTATCTATCTATCTATCTATCTATCTATATGAGTTTGTGTGTGTATATATATATATATATATATATATATATATATATATATATATATATATATATATATAAAATGTATATTTCTGTTTGAATTCACATAAGGTTGTTACATTAAATAACAACCTATATAAAATTTTATATATATTTATATATATATATATATATATATATATATATATATATATATTATATTATATTTATTTATTTATATATTTAAATAGCAACCTATATAAAATTATATATATATATATAATATATATAATTCAAATATATGTGAATTCAAACAGAAATCTTGGAATGAGACTGATCTGTGAGAGTGTCTTACCAAGCTGGTGCAGTAAAAAGTATGATGGCAGTGTGCTTCATAGGATTTACTTAAGTCCTGTAGCATATATCGTTAGCACTATCAGTTTCACATATGGCTTTTTTTACATAAAATTCCCCCAAGTACTAAACCTAAGCTGTTCAGTGATAAATAAATGGTACAACATGATCTCACTCTCAGAAGTGTCATTCCTTTTAGACATGTAATAAAAAACTCAGTTTTAACCATGCACCTTTTTCATGCAGCTACTTCCAGATTGGTGTGTAGTATTACAGTGGAATACACAGTATTCTTCAAGCTGACAGACTTCATTCTTTGTGGACGTAGCATGTCTCACCCCTAATGGTTGTGGGTGTGAGGCTGGCAGATCTCATAGCTGAGCTCTTGTTGCTGATTGTGTTTTTTCCCCCTGTGCAGGCTACAGATGGGAGAGACAGCTGGTGTTCCGGAGTAAACTCACCATGCACACAGCTTTTGACCGCAAGGACAATGCTCAGCCAGCTGAAATCACAGCCCTCACCATCTCAAAGTAAGCTCTGCTTGTTTCTGAATGTGTTAAAGATAAAAAGAAATATATATATATATATATATATATATATATATATATATATATATATATATATATATATATATATAATCATAGAAAAGACACTTCAAAAGATCTTGGAAAAGGTTTACCTGTGGCTTCAGAGCAATAACCTAGAAGACAAGTATATTGGTGATGTCACATATAACTAACAGCAATATTGACATTTTGCCACATTACAGCAGTTAGAATGTACTTGAAACATTTTTAGTAATTTTTCTTAATCTCGTTAAAGTATAACCAGGCAAACACAGAATAGGCAAAATTGCTAGGACCAGCATAAATACAGGGTGTCCCAAAAGTCTCCATACATAGGGGACTATGAATGCCAGCACCACGTCATTGTGCCTTCATCAGTGGCTGTTCGTGGATGTCCACTTCTCGGTTGGTCTGCAGCACATCCAGTCTTTTTGAATTTGTTAATAAGTTTGGCAACAGTGTCGTGTGTTTTATATATATATATATATATATATATATACATTTTGCTAAAAAGTGTTAATTTCCCCTATGAATGGAGACTTTTGGGACTCCCGGTAGTGAATATTGTTATTACATTTGAGCACCTACTTTTTAAAGGTCATGTTGTCATCATGTGGTGCAAATCTTATCATTATTATTGGCAAAACTACAAAAAAAAAAAAAAAAAAAAACTTGTATAACTGAAAACATTGATGGACACATTCCCACACAGCTGTTTGTGTAAATATGAGCAGAGTGTGATAACACCAGTTCAGTCACCTTGACTTTACAAATTATTAAATTTCATGACCCGGATGACAGAAAACATTCATCACCTTCTTGTTTTTCACACTTTTCACTCATTTGTGACCACTAAAGTATGTGCGTGCATGCGCTTGCCTGTGTGTGTGTGTGTGTGTGTGTGTGCACGTGCAAGTGTGTGGATGAATCTAGACAGACTCCAGACAGGTTTTTGCCGTTGTGTTGGATCATGTGATTATATAACATTCCTGTGCTATCCTCAGAGACCACAGTAAGGTGGTGGTGGGCGATGGGCGTGGCCGCGTCTTCAGCTGGTCGGTGAGTGAACAGCCGGGACGCTCTGCCGCCGATCACTGGGTGAAAGACGAGCAGGTGGAGGGCTGTTCAGCGTGTGCTGTGCGCTTCTCACTCACCGAGAGACGCCACCACTGCAGGAACTGCGGCCAGCTCTTCTGCCAGAAGTAAGATCACTTTGTATAATACCTAAGGGAAACGTAGCATCAGATACTGGATTGAGATCAGGTTAGCAAAAGTAAATATTATGGACTGGGCTCACTATATAATGTTGAAAATGTCAATACTTAGAAAAAAAAAAAATTTTTTTTATGAATCAATAATAAATACACTTTAATGGTATTTTATCAGGTAGACCTACCACATCATGTGTGATGGCCTGCAAAAACCCTTGACATGGTCAAATTTTGATATTTTCTACTATATATATATATACACATAGTTCTAAAAGCTAAAGATTTGACTGAAATACGTTGCTGTTTTGCATGTATCTCAACTAGAAGTAAAGTTATATAATTTTAAAATGTGTGGTTACTCCCAAAAATGAAAAATTGCATTTAAAGATTCCATCTCTGACAATTGTCCGAACATTTCCACATCATTTTTCTTAACTATTCTTTTTCTGGCTTCTTAAAGTTGAAGTGTCAAAGTATGTTATAGGCAGAAAAAACAAATATGTCCAAAACCAGATTGTTCATTATTTTTGGCAGCTTACCAGAATTCGCCGGAGCGACATCCGACAGGGTTTCACAGAGCGCCACACAATTACTGACTTTATTCCAGCTCTCATGCAGTTCGTTAGCTTCACTCAGAAAGGCACCACCATGGAACCAGATATAATGTGGGTGGTGGACTGTTTGCAGCACAGCAGTGACAGTGACATGGTAGTGTGTGTAGTGCTGGTACAAGTGTATCAAAGACAGCAGCATTGTTGCAGTTTAGAAACACTGGCAAGAAAAAAAGGAGTAGAGAATGAGTAACACATTGGGAAAATGAGCTCTAGTCTACAAGTTAACTATAACTATAACTTATGTATCTAACTATACGCATTGGATGTTTTGGGTAAAAACCCAAAATATTTAGATTATTTATTTCCATTTGCAGCATTATTATTATTATTATTATTATTATTATTATTATTATTTACAATTAACAGTGGATGTGTTATATATGTGATAACGCTCTCTCTTCGGCTCTTGTAGGTGCAGTCGCTTCCAGTCCGAGATCAAGCGGTTGAAGATATCCTCTCCCGTTCGTGTGTGTCAGAACTGTTACTACAACCTGCAGCATGAGCGGGCCTCAGAGGAAGGGTCCAAAAACTAAAAGCATCACCCATCACTCAAATACTCCCACTGACCTGTACCTTCCTTTACAGAACTTACTTGACCACAAATCACGGACTTAGGCTAAAATCAAATCACTAATGTTCCTTATTTCAGATCACTGGTAGTCATTTTTCTTGTCAACGTTAGCATTTTCCATAAACTGCTAAACATTTTAGATTTTAGGAACAAAAACTTGTGCAAAACAAGATGAAGTTTGTTAATATTGTAAATAGCAAAATGGCCTTTTTAACTAGAACTGAAAAGTCATTATTAAGAGAGAAAGAAGAAAACATTTTGCCTGTAACATAGCATTATAACATACCACTCCTGACTTTAAAACTACTAAAAAAAACTAAAGCAGTTATGTGTAGTCGGTGTCATGAGGCACAGCATCCCGGCGGGAATAATATCGGGGACTATGAATGTTAATAATAAATGTTTGTGGGTTGGCATTATTACCGTGTCTAGTTATGCAAATAATTTTGTTTACAATGTGTTAACGTTGATGTGTTGCCCACAGTATCAAAGCCGCTGCCAGTAGTTCATAGAAATAGTGTTTTTTTGTCTTTTTTTTTTTTGTTGTTGCCAAATTGCCTTTAATACTTTTAACATATTTATGAACAAAAGGACATTTTGTTATTTTTGAATCCCACACATGCCTTCTTTAGAATTCCCAGCTATTTAATGTAATCTTAATTTCATAACATATCATGATATGTTTATATGAAATGCACATCTGGAACTTTACACTATTTCATTATTGTTTTTTGGAAATGGAGGCTAATGGGGGATATTTACATTTAACATTGTCTTGTTCACTACTAAATGTGATATGAGCTAGCTTTAATATTTCTCTCCGACACTAATGCAACTCTGAGAAAATCAACTTTGAAAATGACATTTTAAATATCAACGTCACTGACGACTTCTTTTTAAAATATGCCAGAAGAACTGTAACTCTCCCGTTTGCTTGATGTGTTTGAGGAATAACTTGTGTGCCTCAGTCTTGGAACATTTCAAGACTGTACCAGAGAATTCAGTGTTTTATTGTTAGAAAGGGATTTGACCTTTTGTTGTTGAAAAACTGGAATCGTGTTTTCATAATACATGAAATGATGACATTATATGAGACTTTATATTTTCTTTAATATCTGTTGTATTTCTTCAGTGGTACTGTGGGCAATACTGCATTGAAAGTGCTGCTTTGATAATTAGGAAGAGACGTATTTTCTTTTTCTTTTAAAAATTAGAAACAAATCACTTTAAAGCAAGAAATATTACGTGTGCACATGTCCTTTATTCATATTCTTCCCCATACATTGCCATACAGTTGAATCTGCACTCATTATGATAAGAATTATGATTACTGTAAATTAGTGTGCAATCATAACATCAAAACTCAAAGGCCAGATGGCTATATCAATTATTTTCGCACCTTTACATGTACAAAAAAAAAAGAATGATTATGGTTTTATCAATGCATTTTTATGTTGTATGCTATCATTTTAAAGTGGTTTGTTCCTTTACAGCAAGATGAACTGTACAAAGTATTTATGCAATTATAATGTTTCCTTTTTTATGATTATTGTACATTTTTCAGCAAGTTGGGTTACTTGTTGCATGTCTAACACAGCTGACTTTCTGTGTCAGTGCATTGTACATGTTTGGCATTATAACTTTTTTTTTCATAATTTCTATGGCATTATTAAATGATTTGATTATAAAGCCCTGAGAGATGTGTATAGACTAGACTGATATGCTGAAACACTCTGGGTTGACTTTTGTACTCCATGTATGAAAATTAAGGCCTGATCAAAAAAAAAAATCAAAAACAAAAAAAGACAAATGGGTTCCTTTTTTTTTTGGTGGTCTTGTGTTAGACTACATTACTACAGTATCTGGTGTGCAATCTGTGGTAGCTGAATGTTCATTGTGCATTTGTGTTTAAGTACAACTACATGCCCTCCTCCTTCCTTGTAGAGTAACCCTGAACTGTACTGTTACTATAATGCAATAGATCTGGTACTCATATTTTTAATTTAATTTCAATTAAATCCTCGCTGTTTACCACCAGGAGTGTTTTAATGTATTTTCGGTCGTGA